>NC_079164.1:16325221-16525221 GCF_947568905.1 Ostrea edulis | reverse complement strand
ACCTAATTACACATCGCAAATCTCTCTTCCATTGGAATTTCAGTGCCGGTATTTGTTATTTACCTGTCAGTATGTCTCTATGTCCACCTGCTAAGTTTGTCTATAAGTCATGTAATTCTGACAAAAAGTATATCATTACATTAATGTATCTATGCAGATTTATTTCACTAATTGTAAATCATGATGTAACTTACTGAACTTTGACAGATATCAGTGGAGAGAACCAACTGAACTTGGAAACTCTTGACATCCAGATTTAGCAGTATATATGTAACAATTCCAGAGGTATTCTGAACACACCTGTTACCTGTAATTCCACGGGTAGATAGCTAAACAGTTGCCGTCCACACGTCACATTGCCTGTATCTGTCACTGTGCAGTAAACCGTGGGGAAGATGACACCACCGGGCTTTCAGTGTACATGTTGTGTGATGCTGTAAAGAGACAGTTTATATTCACCGCGTAATTTGGAAGTCTGTTTATCTGTGTGGGATTATGTTCTTATAATAGCAATGCCAAATATCTGTTATGTTGGTTTATTTTTACTCCTGGAATAACAAAGAAGTGCTTTGAAAATTCTTTGCGATCAGAGGTATTTTTGAAATACCATTCAAATGTATTTGGTTCTCAACATAGATGAGTTAATGTGTGTGCGTGTGTATAAAATCATGTTTTAAGGGGGACATAACTCACTGCAAAGTGTAAAATCAGTGTATGTTTGAAAATGTTTACTTGCATATTGTATTGATGTTAGTGATGCCTTAAGATCTGCATTGAGATGGCATTATATAGTGGGGTTTTTATTATTATGTTCAATGTATGCAATACATTATAATCATGTACATGTTAAGCATTTAATTTTTTTTTAGTGACTCATGATTTCTAACACACCTCACTGCTAGAGGAAATGGTGATGTATATTTTTGTCATCAAACTGAATATGTGCAAAATGCTTGTCATGTATTTTGAATGATTCTATATATATGTTTATATTTTTACATATTGAGAAAAGTGCTTGGTTTGTTGCTTTGAAGTATTTTATAAACTTTGTGTTCAGTTTGTTGTTTTATGATATACGTGTATGTTTTTGATAATCAAACAACATGCCTTTTTTTTTTTTTTTTTTTTTTAAGTTTATTTAAAATCCATTTTCTTGGACAGTTGGCCATACTGCTGCCTGGTTTGTTTAATATCAATTCAATCTCTGTCTAGGCTGTCTCCTTTGTATTCTTTTAGTTTACATTTCAATATCATAAATAATACCAATTGCATTTAAGCTATATATAGATGGTCTTCATTAGTCAGTGATGTTGCATGTTCTCTGTGTGAAACTTGTGTTCTCAACAATCTTTGTGAATGTTGGCACCTTCTTTCCAATTTGTTTCATACCTATGACTTTATTATGACAGTCACATTGGATATCAGCTGTGTATACACATTGCATAGTTAACAGAGTGAGATTTTTCTCTATAACAGTCACACTGGGTATCAGCTGTGTATACACTTGCATAGTTAACAGAGTGAGATTTTTCTCTATAACAGTCACACTGGATATCAGCTGTGTGTACACATTGCATAGTTAACAGAGTGAGATTTTTCTCTTTAACAGTCACACTGGATATCAGCTGTGTATACACATTGCATAGTTAACAGTGAGATTTTTCCCTATAACAGTCACACTTGATATCAGCTGTGTATACACATTGCATAGTTAACTGAGTGAGATTTTTCTCTCTGTGACAGTCGCATTAGGCACAGTGTGAGCTTTGTTTGCTTAACCCCCCCCCCCCCCCCAATACGTATTATTTCAAATGTAAACCTTGAGTGATTATATTGGTTATCTTGTACTCCACTTAAATTTTTTCAAAGGTCTAAAATGTTGGCTTGCAACGAAAACTGCAGTCAAATTTCTTTTGTCATGAGATTTTAGTAAGATATTTTAAATTTTCCATTTGCCTTATCTTACATTCCTAAATCATGTTTAGTGAGTGCACTTGTGTATTTACAGAACATTGAACCGGTATACTACTATTTCATTGTTGATGACACAGCTAGTGCACTCTTGTGTTGATATTGCACAATTTTATAACATTTTGTGTTATGGGGTGAAAGAATTTCCAAACAGCAAGATTGTTCCTTCTTAAACAGATTCAGGAAAAGAATAAACATTTATGCAAGAGCAGGAGAATAGAACTGAATTTAATTCACAGGGGGGTTGGCAACCTAGATGTCTTCGGATATTAAGAAAATACTGTACAATGTATCCCTTAAAAACAACACACACAAAACACATCTTCATGCTTCAACATGTAAAAATCTATAACAGAGTTGTGTTCGTTTGTGCAAGTATTTTACTTTCGTGAATTTCTTCTGAATCCTCAAGAATTTCATTTTATTGTATGAACTTTTAATAGTCACCATTACAGTGCTTAAGTCAGCAGTAGAAAGTCTGGCTAGTCAATTTCAACTTCTCTCTTACTTCAGATGTATTAATTAAATTGAGATGAAATACAGTCTTGGTCAATCATAAATTTCATATTAATACATGGATAAAATTGTTGATATTTGTGGTTTGTAATACATCTCCTATCTTTAGCTTACAAAGGGTAATTTTGTATCAGCAGTATTTGATGACAACTGGGATTTCAGAGTATGTTGGTATTAATTAATACCATGTCACTGTGAAGACTTGGAAGGCAATGTTATAGACTGTACTGAGGAATCATTGCTTAGGGATGTAATTTCGTGGATTGGACATAGTTTGTGTATTAATTGAAACATCATATAAATTTTGTATTTTGTTGTGGTTTGAAATTTTTTTAGGGAAAAAATTGAACACCCATGAAATTGAATGTTTCCACAGTATTTCTGGTAAGTTTGTAATTTTTATTTTTGTTTTACATGTATGCTTGCCTAAGCCGTCCTACGAATAGTGTACATTATATTAATTGCCTTGAGGAATGTGATAGTGGCATCATGTGATAATTTTTGTTAGTAATGAAGGTCCCGTTTGTGATTTTGAATTATTTTTATGATTATAAAAGGTATATTGAAATGTTTTATGAAGTCATTTACTCTTTGTACATTTGTTTTTGTATCTAAAATGGGGATTTGCAGAATTTCACAAAACTTGCTGAAATGTTCCGTATGTTAGTGATCGACACAGAAGAGAGAATTTATAACAGTTCTGTATAATTCCGTGACATTATTGACAACCCAATACTCTTGTGCATTTCAGCTGCACACCGGTCTTCTGTTTAAGCTACGCAATTACATGGAGACGTCACTACATCTGTGTGTTAATTACAGTCAATAAATAACCTACAAACTTGGTAGTTTTTGTGTTGAATCATTTGAAGTTGTTCTTGAGTGAGTTTTTTTCCACTCAGGATAAATATTAGTCCAGATTCATTAGGAAGACCTCTTTTAATTTTCAGATATATCTGCTTTATTGTTACGGAGTTATGGGACTTCGAATTTTTGGGTCTAAACTTGGGTAACTTATTCTTGATAACTACATGGCTATTCCAATTCTTTTCAAACTTGGTATGAAGCATCTTTGGGACAAGGGTGACTTTAATTGTAAATTTTAGAACTGCACCCTTGGGGCCTTAGTGGTGGGGCAAAAATTGACCAATTTTCAAAAATCTTCTCTACAATCGCATGTTTTAAAAAACCTAAATGCATGGCGATATATAATAGGAAGGCCTCTACCAAAATTGTAACTTTCAGGATTCCCTGGGTAGAGGTTCTGACTCCAGGGTGGGACCAAACTTGGTATATATAGTGTATATGTGCAAAACATATAAATGATATCTGTTTTAATGTTATTAAAATTAAATTGATACTTAATGGATATTTAGAAGAGTAGGTTGTCCTTTACAAAAGTTGTAAATTTTATGATCCTAAGGGGCAAGAGTTTGGTTTCAGTATGCTACTGTCATACTGTATAAAACCTAAAGGCATATTTAGGAATAGCAGAAAAAGGTGTACAAAAAATGGTGAATTTTGCAACCCCATAGTTTTGACTCTAGGACGAGTTCAAATTAGTCATATTGTTTAATGCATAAATATGATGGGGGTCATTTAAAAATCTTCTCAAGAACCACTGGGCCACAAAAGTTGAAATTTACATGAAAGCTTCCTGACATAGTGCAGATTTAAGTTTTTGCTCAAATCATGGCCCCTGGGGGTAGGATGGGGCTACAATAGGGGGTCGAAGTTTTCAATTCCATTATAGGGAAAATCTTCATCTTCTTCTCAAAAACCACTGGGCCAGAAACGTTCAAATTTACATCAAAACTTCCTGACATAGAGTAGATCCAAGTTTGTGAAATTCATGGTCCCTAGGGGTAAAGTGTGGCCATGGTGTTATATGCCAATATATTGGTAAAATCTTTTTAAAAATCTCTTGAACTATTTAAGCTAGGGCTTTCATATTTTGTATATACAATTTTTTACAAAAAGACCTTTCATGTGAGGATCTGGGTTAGAATAGGTCCTCAGTACCCCTTAATTGTGTAAGAGGTGACCTTCAACATCACTTCAGTTAGGAAGATGAACTCGAGTGAGCTAAAAAAAAATTGGGGAAAGTGAACACATACTTGTGCTACCCACTTTCAAATGGGAAAGGGTGCTACGTGTCACCACTGCCATTCCCCCTTTCAGTTCTGCCCTTGTGAACATATAGTACATGTACATCACTTGAAATATGTTTAATAATGCTGAGCCTTTAAGGTTTATCTAAAATTTTATTTCGCATCATAAGACAGGTCATACACACTATGAATGATATGGTAGTCACTAACTATCAGTTGACATACAGTGATGGTAATTACAAGACAGTTTATGTACAATGATTTAGTAACATGTTTACATTAGGAATAAGTTTCCCCCAACATTTCTGCATAAAATTCCTCTCAAACATTGTTCTAATGTCGAAAAGCACTGTCCCCAACAGAGGGTTTCTTCAATAGACCGCCTTCGGCTGCTGAGTGGGTAGAAGGCCGAATCTCTTCTTCAGTGTGACCCGCTGTTTTGAGAATTTGTCATCGGGGGAGAATCTGGCAGGGTGTGCAGACAGCGTGGGGCACCCCATGGGATCAGTTTTCTGTGAGAAAAATAGAAGAATGATAATTGTCATGACAAATTATCAGGTCTGAGTAGGGTTATCACCCTCGGGCGCATAGGCGACCTCGGGTGATGACCCTACTCAGACCTGATAATTTGTTATGTCTCCCTGATAAACAGTCCATAATTGTATATTGTCATTGATTGATTGTGTTGTCATGAACAGTCCTTGCCTATAACAAACTAAAGATATCAGAAAGTAAATAATGTTCATTCTTCAATTTGCAGTATACATGTACCTTACTGACAAAAGACAAGATAGCAAGATTGTCATATGTGGTACGAGTTGGAAATACTTTGTCACAGTGATTACACCCACAACTAATATATGATACAGCCTTTTCAATGTTATAAACTTATAAGCAACATTCAAGTTTTGATAAGTGGGTCAAGGTCATCACACATGACACTAACGAAACAGCCTTGTCTAGAGGATTAGATCCAATAAATATCAAAGTCAATTCGATTGTTATAAACAATGGTGTAGTTTTCAAAAAGTAGGGCCTAAGTCATACAGTCATCAAAAATCATAAGATTGGCGAGGACTTAAAATTGTCACAAGGAATTCATCACCCACAGGTCAAAGTTGAAAGGTCTCTTTCAAAGTTGTGGGGAGTGGGGTACCCTGGAATTGGGTTGTCCGTCTGTAGACGCAATGGTTTCCAGGCTCTAAAGCGTTATCCTTTCCACTTGCAGTCACCATATCATGCATATGGACTACCCATGGGTCGAAGATGTTCCCTATCGATATTTGGGGTGAAAAGGTCAAAGATCAAGCGCACTGGACATCGAAGTAGCAATATGGTTTCTGAGTCCTAAAGTGTTATCAATCGGAACTCCTCGAATGTCTCGCGCACTCGACATAGATCTCGGATGTAATACGATGGCATCCACGAACGAATTTGATGCATTGTTAGCTATGACGTATGTAACGTAGTGCGGTAGGCTGTGACGTCACAATTGACAATGCATCAAATTCACTCATGGATGTCATCGTATTACATCCGAGATCTATGTTGAGTGCACGAAACATTCAAGGAATTCTGATTGAAAGTGTTATCCAAACCATCTATAGTCACCATATCATACATATGGACTACCCATTAGGGGTGAATCAATATATCGAAATGTACCAGTATACGCCTGTCCAGCGATATACGATACGGTGTTTTGACGATACGATATAATGTCGGGTTAAAAATAGCCCTTTTAATAGTCGGGATCGAAGTTCATAATTTAAAAATGGCTTCTAACAGGAACACGAATCCTCAGACTTTAATACCTGCTTTTACATTGTTACATCAGTGATTCCTCGGACTTCAATCTCGCTTTTACATTGTGACACATCGGAGATTCCTCATACTTTAATCCCTGCTTTTACATTGTGACACATAGGAGATTCCTCAGACTTTAATCCTCACTTTTACATTGTGACACATCGAAGATTTCTCAGACTTTAATCCTTGCTTTTACATTGTGACACATCAGAGATGCCTCAGACTTTAATCCTCGCTTTTACATTGTGACATTGGAGTTTCCTCAGACTTTAATTGTCATTGTTTGTTTTGTTATGAAATAAAATATATTAAACCACTTCATTTTTTTTTAATTTTTGATATTTTACTTCAGAAAATACTTAACTACATTGAAAATCCAATATATCGGATATCGCATCAGAAAATATTGTATCAAATCGGAAAATCTTGAGCAATACACATCCCTACTACCCATGGGACGAAGATGTTCCCTTTTGATTTTGGGGTCAAAAGGTCAAAGATCAAGTGCACTGGACATCGAAGTAGCAATATGGTTTCTGGGCTCTGAAGCGTTATCCTTTCCACCTACAGTCACCATATTAAACATATGGACTACCCATAGGACAAAAATGTTCCCTATCGAATTTGGGGACCCGGGTCAAAGGTCAAGCACACTACTATAGAAGAGACTACCCAAGGTTTTGTCATGCCCTTTCTTTTTTACACTCAGAAAAAAGGTAATTTATACCTATTAACAACACCCTTTGGGAGATTAGGGTAAGCAGGGGGTATTCTTAGTGAGCATTGCTCACACTACCTCTTGTTTCATAAGTGGATTAAAGGTCAGTCACAGGTTTGTCAAACATGGCAGAATAGGCCTCCCCACAAAGATTTCCCATTATATAACAAACTTCTCTCTTGTAAAATACCAATATCATGTTTTCCTCATGTATAGAGATGGTCCATAATAGATAAATTTTCAATTCCGTAACTTTTCCAAGTCTTTCCGAAATCATTGATTTTCCGTACCCAAATATCTACTCAATTACTTGTCTATGATCGAGAGATGGCTAATTTAAAAGCATATTGATGCAAAAACTGAAGATGACAGGAATCGTAAAAATGTAAATAAAGAAAGAAACAAAAAAACCAAACAATTACATCAAAAATTAATTGAAAACGATATTCAATCACTTGTATGGCCAAAACCTGAATGGTCCTTATCTTCTTTTTTATGACTCTCACAGACCAAAGTGAATTTAACAGGTTGGAAACACTTCCACTAAAGCGTGATTATCCCTCTTTAGCGAGAAAGTAAACATTACCATAAACAGGTGTTTTGGTGTCTTTACTGAAAATAATAGCAAACTCCATGCAGTGCTGAATAAGTGTGACCCACACTCAACATGACGCAAATTGTCTCTATAAAATTTACAATACAATCACGAAATTTCATGTCAATGTTGCTGCATAAAAGGGAAGGAAGCTGAAATCCAGTGCACATTGTGAGTGTTGTCATTTTGATTAATATATTTGCAAAAGTATCGGACATTTTAGCACTTTTTCTACTTTTCACGTCAAACACGATATGTACTCCACGGTGTTTTTCTCGGTTGTACGGGATATATCTACTCCCGCTAGAGAGGGGTAATCGCGTTTTTGCGAGAATATCTCGCTATAGGGGAAGTGTTCCCAGGCAACCTGTTTCAGTGTTTAACAAGATCAGTTTATTGCCACAGACATATATATGGATTAGAGACATCTATCTAACAGCATAATATGCAAGATTACTCATTCATAAAAAAAAAAAAAAATATCTTCAAATTGTTCAATATCGAATTCTAAATCTTACTCATAAATAAAAAATAACAATAATTTGTCTCGATATACAGTAAAAGTTTCTATAGATCTATAACGAGCATGAATAATTTTGTACCTTTAAAGTGTAAACTTTGTCCCCACTCTCATTTAAGTAGTACATCAACAACATTTTTGAGGCTCTGGCAGGCACGTTGGAAAGGGTGTCTAAGTCTGAAACAAGCTTATTTTTCGCAAATCTCTACTGGTTATTACAAACGCATGCTGGATGTTTACTATTTGTCAAATTATCTCGTCTCCCAATTCCGGATTGCGGTTCATGGAGTAACAATGGAGGCTCAACAATATCTAACAAAGTAACAAAGGCCCTAGTATCAATCCAGTCTTTGTGTATTTTAATCTTATTATTCGGGATAGCCTTCCTTCAAAACTGCTATATAGATAGTACTCATAAAATATTTTTTATGTATAGATAAGATAAGATAAGTTTATTCCAATTTTGGGCCCAGAGGGCATAACAGTAAGACAGTTTATAAAAAAGGAAATTCAAAAAAGAAAGTTTACAACATTAACGACAGGTTACATAGACTGCAAACTGCATGTAGATGCAGCATGTTGGGGGAAACAAGTCATACATATTTTGTATTTTTGTGTTATATTTTGGAGCACCATATGATAGATAAGCTCTAGGGAAAATATTGAGACCCCCCCCCCCCCCCCCCCCGAAAAATCATTTCTGTAGCTGGGGTACCCTGGGACTGAGGTTGAAAATCGAAACCTAGTCTCTGCCCAGAGTTATCGTTCCTTACCTTCACACCTCTGTCAACCTCGAGGGTTTTCAAGATTCTTGAAAAATAGTAATATGAATTATATATTAGGCACCTATATATTTTTATTTATTCACCAATCAAGGGCCCTCAGGGGGCATATACAAATTAACAATTAAACATAACTACATGATACAATTTACACTTGTGTACCATATACACGTTAAGGGTTTCTACATTAACATAGGTATTGAATTCTCATCACAATACTGATTGGAAATGTACTGTACAATAAGTGTGCTATATGGGAAGTAAAGTAAAACAATATTAAGCTCAATGATAAAATTTATCTTGTATTCAGTTGCGAAAATATATGTAAGTAAATTAATATCAAGCAAATGTCAAGTCTTTTATATATGCTAGCCTATATAGCAGTGGGTAAGAAATGACTTTATACCAGAGATACTTAGAATTGGCTTCAAAAGAACATTAAAATTTTATTACATGCAATGTAATCGTTGACTGGAATCGATTACCAATTGCTATAGATAAATCGATATATTATGAATAGAAATGCTGTAAAATCTTATTTAGCATTGACTGTAAAGAGAAAAAAAATTATTTTTATTAATTCAAGAAACTATTATGAAAATAAAATATCTAATTAATTTGATAACATGAAACAAGCAAATTGTGGAAAACTTGTATTTTATAGCCAAGTATACAATACCGTAATAATTTTAAATTGCAAGAACATTTGAAAATTACACATTACCAAAAGCTTACAGAGCTCTACTCACTAAACTAAGACTAAATGCACATCCCCTCAATATTGAGGTTGGGATATATTGTACACCTAGCTCCAATTCCACGATCTAATAGATTTTGCAAATTTTGCTTGAATGAAGTTGAGGATGAGAAACACTTCCTATTATTTTGAACAAAATACGATCATTTGAGGAATAAATATTCAGAACATTTGGGTGATTTGATTGCGAATTCCATAAAAAGTCTCATGAATCCTGAAAATTATTCATTCACAAAGCATTTTTGTCAATATTTGAATGAGTGTTTTAATCTAAGGTACACTGAATTGAAGAATCAGGACAATTGTGATTAATCTGACAATGTTTATTATGTTATATATATACTAGTTGCTTTGATTACTTAACTTAATTAATTTTTAGATCACAGGCACCTGAAGTGTGCATGGATAGCTTGTATAGATCTTATGTACATACCACACCCTTCTAGAATGAAATTATTTTTATACAGAACCAATAATTTATCCAAAATATGTTGTTTCTCCACCGATCACCCTCATAAGTCGTTCTGAATAGTCAGTTTCTACCTTCTGTAAGCTTTTGAGATGATCACTTGTGAGATATACTAAGCTTTTGAGATGACCACTTGTGAGATACTTATACATATATCATTTATGATTTATTATTTTGACTTAGTGACCGCATCACTCCAATCCTTATTTCTAAACTAAATACTTATGAAATAAATGCATTAATTCCTTACTATGGATCGTAAACTTCACCTTAGTAACAAAGCCGGGAAAATGAGGGAGGGGCAGAGAATGACAAAGCCGGTAAAAGATGGTACCACAGGCGCTTGCTTATTATTTTTCATGGTAAGTTAATGGTTTTAGAACGCTAGTATGAAGCATATGTTCAAACCGGTGGATTCTGTGGATTACTTTCCGTTTTCTCTGTAATTTCTACTTCCCTTGTTCATAAGAATCCTTTTTATTTTACAAAATGCTGACTTCCTCATAACGTTATTGCATACATGTACACTATTTTCCGTTCCGTTCCGTGATTTAGCAACACCCCATTCTATTGCTGGTTCTGCTAGCACTGAATCACCCCATATCATAGATTACTATGTTGGTACACAGATAAATGTGGTATAGAATGAATCGGTGGCTCGTCACGCAGATTTACAGACTCTTCCTCCGGGGAATGGTAGACAGTTAAACAGTGTGTATGAAAGGTGAAGATAACAAACAATGATCAATCTCATTAACTTCTATAAGGAATACAAAATTAAGATTAGGACAAACACGGACCCCTGGATATACCAGAGGTGGGATCAGGTGCCTAGCACTAGTAAGCATCCCCTGTATTGATCAGTTAAACGGAGTAATCCGTAGTCAAAATTAGTGTGCCAAGAACGGCCTAAGAATCGGTATGAAACATGTCAGACAGCATTTGACTCAATGATAGGTTGTATTGGGAAACTAGATCTTATAACGACCATAGAATTTGCGAAATGCTGACTTTAAACGAGACTGTTGAAACTCCTGTAACATTTTCATTGTTTATCATATCTTTTATATATCGATATTAAAGTTCGGATGAAATTATCAAAACTTCAATTTTGAGAGTGTTAGTTCCAATTCAGAAAGTTTGATTTAATGGAACCATGAATGGGAGAAAGTTGGTAAATGAAAAGAATATCGTTAGCAGTGCAAGTAAACGTAGCATGAAGAAGGATTTGCAGGAAATTAATTGCTTTGATTATTCATGATCATAGATGTTGTTTAGTTTATTGTGTTCATTTGGGAATGGAATGAATTTCAAGGTCTCTCCACGAGAAAGGGGATTTTCTGTCAGTTTAGAGACACGGAAATGTTAGTGTACCATCGTGTATTTTCAACTATGACAGATGTTTATTGAGGGTCATATTAAGTAGATTACTTTACTTTGCAAGTGATATCGATCACATCAATCACATGGTAAATAACTTTTATTATCACTTGCATGTGGTGTTTATATCTCTTAACTGATTCGATACGCAAGAGCTTGTTCTAAGTATGCTCAGTTTTTAAATAGAGGGAGGCTACTGACAAACAAATTAATGTTGCAGAGGCTTCAACAGTCTCGATCGTTTAAAGTCAGAATTTCGCAAATTCTATGGTCGTTATAATGATCTAGTTTGCCAATACAACTTATCATTGAGTCAAATGCTGTCTGACGTGTTCCAAACCGATTGTTAAGCTGTTTTTGGTACACTGATTTTGACTACGGATTACTCCGTTTACCAGATCAAGATATAGAATTCGTGGCGGTTGTGAGCGATCGACAGGGGATGCTTACTCCTGCTAGGCACCTGATCCCACCTCTGATATACCCAGGGGTCCGTGTTTGCCCAAGTCTTTATTTTGTATTCCTGAGAGAAGTTATGAGATTGATCACTGTTCGCTATCTTCATCTTTGATTCTAGATCTTGGGATATGAAATTTTCAGGAATTGATGCTTTTATGAAAGATTGGGTAAACTTGTACAGATGATTTTGTTCATCCATATATTAAGCATACCGAGTTGAAAAAAATGATAGAAAACACAACATTTGGTGCGTTGATATCACCGGTATTACCTATGTGGACATTCGTTGATATTACCGGTATTACCTGTGTGGACATTCGTTGATATTACCGGTATTACCTATGTGGACATTCGTTGATATTACCAGTATTACCTATGTGGACATTCGTTGATATTACCGGTATTACCTATGTGGACATTCGTTGATATTACCTGTGTGGACATTCGTTGATATTACCGGTATTACCTATGTGGACATTCGTTGATATTACCGGTATTACCTATGTGGATATTCGTTGATATTACCGGTATTACCTGTGTGGACATTCGTTGATATTACCGGTATTACCTATGTGGACATTCGTTGATATTACCGGTATTACCTATGTGGACATTCGTTGATATTACCGGTATTACCTATGTGGACATTCGTTGATATTACCGGTATTACCTATGTGGATATTCGTTGATATTACCGGTATTACCTATGTGGACATTCGTTGATATGGCCGGTATTACCTATGTGGACATTCGTTGATATTACCGGTATTACCTTTGTGGACATTCGTTGATATTGCCGTATTACCTATGTGGACATTCGTTGATATTACCGGTAATTACCTGTGTGGACATTCGTTGATATTACCGGTATTACCCATGTGGACATTCGTTGATATTACCAGTATTACCTATGTGGATATTCTTTGACATTACCGGTATTACCTTTGTGGACATTCGTTGATATTGCCGGTATTACCTATGTGGACATTCGTTGATATTACCGGTATTACCTATGTAGACATTCGTTGATATTACCGGTATTACCTATGTGGACATTCGTTGATATTACCGGTATTACCTGTGTGGACATTCGTTGATATTGCCGGTATTACCTGTGTGGACATTCGTTGATATTGCCGGTATTACCTGTGTGGACATTCGTTGATATTACCGGTAATTACCTGTGTGGACATTCGTTGATATTGCCAGTATTACCTATGGGGACATTCGTTAATTTGTGGCCCATTGTGTCAAGATAGGTCAGTTTTGACCGATCATTTGCAGAGGGCAATGCTTATTTACTCGCACAGAAACAGTTTTATGTTAAAGGTGAGAGCTGTGAATCAATGGTTGGTAAATTTTTCTATGTTGTTTTTAAAAACATGTTATTTTTTGTTGCACGTATTCTTGCAGGCATATAAAATAATAAACTTCCAAAGTTTTCAAAGGGAAAATACTACAAGTATTTAAAAATGATTACCATTATTTAGTGCTACAAGTTTAGGATAACACCGTGGACATAAGAAATGTCGGGTCTGAGAAAAAAGTAATTGAAAATTCATCTGTGTATTCGTGACATCCTCATTGATTTATTTTTATCTTGCTAGTTTAATGCAAAAAGGATGTAGTATCTTCAGATTCTGTGATTGAAATATCTTAAATGCAACGAATTTCAATTGAGACTTGAGATAAATGTTCTCAGATCAGGAAAAA
This sequence comes from Ostrea edulis, assembly GCF_947568905.1. Classification (NCBI taxonomy): domain Eukaryota; kingdom Metazoa; phylum Mollusca; class Bivalvia; order Ostreida; family Ostreidae; genus Ostrea; species Ostrea edulis. Next base: position 16,511,421 of record NC_079164.1, on the reverse strand, counting down.
GATGCTTATTAGTACTTTCGACGAAAGAAACTCCTCTGTTTAGAATAATGTTTAATAGGTATACTATGTAAAACTTATACGGTACCAATTTTGATGCACCAGATGCGCATTTCGACAAATAATGTCTCTTCAGTGATGCTCAACTTCGATGATGATGACCGTCTTATTCTACTTCAAGGGATGAGGCCCTGTTTGGTTCTGAATTTGGACATGGTCACCAGTGATCAATGGTGGGAGGTGCCTGGTATGTTCAATTCAGAGAGCCTCTTCTCTGGCAAATGCAGTCTCCTGCCAAACACCATGGGAGTAGTATAACCCGCCTGGATGGGTGGTTCAACTGAGTGCACTTTTGAGGTCAAAAGGTCAAGTTTTAGAACGCACTCGAGAGCGGGCTAGGGGTGGACCGAGCTAGGGTTGCGCGTGCCGAGGTAGCGCGTGCTAGGACTGCCGGGCTGTGCCGGGCTAGGACGGTATGAACTAGAGTGCTATGAGATAAGAGCGCGTGCGGAGGTATGACGCAACAATGGGGAAAATCGATATCACTAAAGTCGCTATGACGAGGCCTGAGCCGTGTTTTAATCCTTTAAAATCCTTTAAATTCACAGTATTATTGATAAAAAAACGTATGATTGATTGGCTCTGTTGTGGAAAAACCTGCTTTTCTATGACGTCACAATAAGTATATAAACGCAATACACAATTCGCGTTGTCACTTTCATCAGCATGTCTGAGCGAATACACAACGACTTACGGAATAACAGAAATGGACTCCCACGCAATTATATTGAACAGCGATTGAGATTTTTCGAGGAACAACTTCACATACAGCGAGAGCGTGAATTAGAACTCCGCAGAGAAAACTGGCGACGAGTGAGATTTTTACAGCGGGGAGGGGGGATAGACAGAGAAAAACGACAGTTAGTGTCGGAATATTATCAAATCAAGCTCGACAGAGGCCGCCATTCCAGGAAATTTAAAGTGAAACAAAATGTGTACAACGTTACTTTCAAAGAGCTTCCAGATTCTTCCTTTATTCGGCGATTATTCAAAGATATGTTCAAAAATGTGAAACGGGAAATGCAGTGCAACCCCAATGATTATGTACGGCTAAATATTCGACACCCGTCTTTGGATTCCGAGATTTGGGTGGAATTCACACAGTCCAAGAATCTCAACGAGGATAAAATTTTGAATAAGATAGAAGCCGTACAGCAACCTAAAAAAGAGTTCCTGATGACAGACGGAGCCACACAGTTGGATTTTTTTCATGTGAAATATCCGCAAGTTAGCGGGGAAATTCTACAAAACATCTACAAGTCGATAAAAAGAAATTTAAGATCTCCAAGAGAGCTATCGTTCAAATTCAAAACCCCGAGGATTCCCTGTGTCTACCCCGAGCTATCGTCGTGGCGCGACTTCACAGTCAAAAACCCGAGCATTCCGACCCCGAATGGGAGAAGAAATGGAAAAGCATGAGAAAAGGGGATACACAAGCTCTCGACCAGAAACGACAGGCCTTAGCTCTCATGGAACAAGCCGGATGTCCAATCAACGAACCCTGTGGCCCTCGGGAGTGGGAGAACTTGCCCTCATTATCGATTGAAAATATTTCAATTTAAGACGAACACACAGCGTTTAAGGTTAGAACCCATCTCCAAAGGACAGGGCCATGGTGTTTGTTTGAACATTCTGCTGGATAACGAACATTACGATACCATTACATCTATGCCGGGAGTGACGGAAAATCAATATTATTGCGATTATTGTGATGTAGGATATAGCCACATCGAAGAGCATCGTACTGTCTGTCCTCATCGATGTTCGTTTTGTTTAGCCGATACTCCCTGTTCCCCGGACGGTACCCATACGAATTGTAAGTTTTTTTTTTCAGAAATGCTACGTGTTACCAGACCCACTTGAAACCCTACAGTACCAATACTACGACAACCGTCTGCAGTTTAATGGGACGTTGTGACCAGTGTCAGAAATGGATGTCCAAGCAGTTATTAAAACAGCACGCCTGCGGAGGTCAAACACGATGCCACATCTGCAAGAAACTCGTCACCATGCCACATCGCTGCTTTGTACAAAAGAAACCCAAGCCCAAACGCAACAAGGATTTGAAAATGTACATTTATTACGACTTCGAATGTACACAGGAAAACGGAATTCACATCCCTAATTTATGTGTAGCAGAACGCGTGTGTCAGCATTGCGACAGTTTAGATATCGACATCCCCTGTCACCGCTGTCAAGGATTTGGAGAGCAACGCCGCTTCGTATTTCAAGGACCAGACACCTTAAAACAGTTTATGGACTGGTTATTGCAGGCCGAGACGGACGAGAAGGGTACTTTTGCACTCAAACACGATGAAACTACCGCCATTGCACACAATTTCAAGGGATACGATGGGCAGTTTATCTTGAACTATCTGGTGCACACGGCCTGTATCAAACCCGCAGTCATTCTCAACGGGAGTAAAATCTTATCCATGGGTGTATTCGGCTTAAGATTCATTGATTCTTACAATTTCCTACCCTTTGCCCTTGCCAAGATGCCCTCTGCGTTTGGATTAACGGAACTGAAAAAAGGCTATTTCCCCCACTTTTTCAACACGGAACAGAACCAGAATTACGTGGGTCCTATCCCAGCTGCGCACTACTACAATCCTGACGACATGTCGATAGCCAATCGCGAGGTCTTCTATACCTGGTACAATCAGCAGCAGGGAAAAGAGTTTGATTTCCAGAAGGAATTTCTAGCTTACTGTATCTCGGACGTGGATATTTTGCGCCGGTGTTGTGCGCAATTTAAGTCTACCCTCTATGGTCTCGTACGCGTTGACCCATTTCAGGAATCGATTACTTTTGCGAGCACGGCTAATTTAGCCTATCGACGAGGATTCATGCCACCGGACACCATTGCCATTATTCCTAATATGGGATATCAACCTTCGCGCCGCTACTCGGCCAAGGCTTGCCGTTGGCTATCCTGGTTAGAGAATCAACACCATTCCATACGCCATGCTAAAAATCGAGGTGAAGTCACTTTAGGCCCCTATACAGTGGACGGGTATGATGAGGAATCGCGCATCGTCTATGAATTCTACGGCTGTTACTGGCACGGCTGTCCTATCTGTTATCCGAATCTGTTGACGGAAATGCATCCTCATCGAGTTCAGCATACGTATTAAGACCTGCACGTGCAGACATTGAAACGAGCCACAGCCTTAGAGGAACAAGGGTATACAGTCGTGAGCCTATGGGAACACGAGTTTGACCAGCAAGTTCAAAACAACACCGAGTTACAAACGTTTATACAAGAGGTCAATATTCAGGATCCTTTAAATCCTCGGGAAGCCTTATATGGAGGTCGTACCAATGCTACTCGCTTGTATTGCGATGAGGGAGACATGCAATACGTAGATGTTTGTTCCCTGTATCCTTACGTTCTGAAATACAAACCGTTTCCCACCGGACATCCTCAAGTCATCACCAGCGATTTCAAGAATTTGAGAGAGTACTTTGGCCTCATTCATTGTCGCGCCTCTCACCCCGAGGTCTGTATCACCCCGTCTTACCCTATAAGACGGGGGAAAATTACTCTCTCCCTTATGCCGAACCTGTGCCGAACATCGCAACTTAGACTCTGACGAGCGATGCCAGCACACCGATTCACAGCGCAGTCTGACTGGCACCTGGGTTACTACAGAACTTCACAAAGCCTTAGATTTAGGATATCGTCTCGACCGCATCTATGAAGTCTGGCATTTTGAAAACTCCAGTCAGGACTTTTTTCGATCTTACATCGATACTTTTAAAAAAATTAAACAAGAAGCTTCCGGATTCCCCGATCATTGTCAAACGAGCGAACAGAAACAAGGCTACATCGATGAGATCCGACGACGACAAGGTATCTTTATGAATCTTTTAGATATCGAGAAAAACCCTGTCCGAAGAACCATAGCTAAGCTCTTTTTAAATTGTCTATGGGGAAAATTTGCTCAAAGATTACAATTACCGAAAACCCAGTATCTGACCGAAGAAGAAGAATTACAACAAAAAATAAAAGACGCCACTTTAGAAATCAAAGGAATCGAGCTCCTAGAAAATCGAGATCATCCGGAAACTGACATGATGCTAATCAATTATCAAGAGAAAGAAGAATTCCTGGAAGACTGTCCTTTTGGAAACGTAGTACTAGCTTGTTTTACCACAGTACATGCTCGTTTACATTTGTACGAGACGTTAGAACCTTTGGGGGAACGCGTCTTATATTTAGATACGGATAGTATTATCTATCAACATGACGAGACCCAATTTAGCCCTTCCATTGTCAACAGTTTATGCGGCTGGACCGATGAATTGAGTGGAGATTGTATCATCAAGTACATGTCGGGAGGGCCTAAAAATTATGCATACGAGACCGAAGGAAGCAAATCTGTGTGCAAAGTCAAAGGTTTGACTCTGAATTATCGGGCTTCTAGGATCGTCTCGCTCGCTACCTTAGAAAAAATGTTAAAAGGAGAAGAAGAAGAAGTCAATGTGCGTTATCCTCACTTCATTCAGAGAACGCGCCAGCACGATGTTCGCACCATCCCCTTAGTGAAAAAATATCGCATGGTGTATGATAAACACCAGCGGGTTCATCATTATAACACACTACCTTATGGATATTAGGCATAAAAACGAAACGCGTCTTGAGAAAAACATCAGTCTGCAAAATGAGTAAATGCGGATCACTACAGAATCCTTCAGTGCCTTCCTATGGTGAATTATCGAATCGTCTAGCATCTTTTCAACATGCCCCCGATATTCTGTTGAACTTATTACCTAACATTGCAGAAGCCGGATTCTTTTACAAAGGAATGGATGATAATGTGCGTTGTTTTCATTGCACATTGTCTCTCAAACATTGGGAACCCGGGGACGATCCTTGGATAGAACATGCCTATTGGAGCCCTCATTGTGCTTACGTGTTGTGCAATAAAAGTGTCAAATGGGTACGACAAGCCTTCAATGCCTATGCCCGCGCCAAAGACAGTGATCGCGATTGGGGAGACTTGCCCTTAGACGCGGCAGGAAATCCGATGTGTAGCCAGAAATGTCACATTTGTTTAGAACGAGACTTGAGAATTGCTTTTTTACCTTGTGGTCATTTATGTACCTCTGCTATGTGTGCTGTAGGACTTAGAAAAGGTCCTATTTGTAGAGATTCTTTTGTAGAAATGATTCGTATTTTTACTTGTTAATAAATATGTATGATCCCTTGAACTTGTGTCATTTATCAAGATGTATGCCTACGAGACACTGGCTCCGTTTCAATTGAAACATGAATTTACTATGGTGGTGGCGGGTCCCTCTAAATCGGGTAAAACGGAATTTGTGAAGCAACTGGTACAAAATACGCAGTGGATATCACCTCCACCAGAAAAAATAGTATGGTGTTATCGAGAATGGCAACCGGCTCACGAATCATTACAAAAATCTGTAACATTCATTCACAACATTCCTCAAGACGATGAGAAATTAGTCGCCGATCTCAGTACTCGGCATTTGCTCATTTTTGATGATATGATGGGGGTAAAGCCATAGAATCTATTGTAGATTGGTTTACGCGCAAAGTGCATCATCGTAATACCAGTGTTATATATATCACACAAAATCTGTTTGATCGGGCCGTGCAACATCGTACTATCAGTCTGAATGCTCACTATCTCGTGTTGTTTAAAAATCTTAGAGATAAATCTCAGATTGGGGTATTAAGTCGTCAATTACAAATGCCTCATTTATTACCCGCGTATGATGAAGCCACCAGTATTCCTCAAGGGTATTTACTGGTCGATTTAAGTCCTCAGACACCCGAGGATTTAAGATTAAGAAGTCAACTCTTTTCTACCTTAGCGGTGCACATGTCACCCAGAGTATAAATATCATTATAAATGACTATTCATTTCATTTCACAAACAACTTTCATCATGGGTAGACCTACAGCCAAGAGTAAATTAGTGAAAACGTTACGACGTTTACAGCGGGAACGGGATCCCGTCTCATTGAATTAGGGCGTAAAGTCGTACTCAATTGGTTTGCCATGGGCGCTAAAAATTTATTACGAGGAGTCTTACCCGTGAATAAACTCACGGGGCGTTTCATTCAAGCACATCGCCATGACTTGAATGTCATTGCCGATAAGAATGCGAATGAGGAAGATCGTAAAAAAGCCATTTTGAAACGGGGTGGAGCTGGGTTCTTAGGAGGGACCATCATTCGTCATTTGTTCAAATGGGAAACGGGACAAAAACGTAAAAGACATCCCCGTAGTGTGGTGAGAGTCGTGAAGCAAAAGAAAACACGAGTGTTACCCCCTTACCTCTTAGCATTAGCTAAGAAAAGAAAAAAGAAAGTTCCTAAAGTTCCTAAGAAAGTTCCGAAACTCATCATTCACCGAAAAACCCCCGCCCCTAAAACCAGTGTCCTGGCTCCTTATCTCTTGCGCATGGCTAAATTTCCTAAGAAGAAGAAGACCCCTAAACTCATCGTGAAAATCCCTTTTTCGAAATATATAACACCTCAAATCACCACGCCCAGGAAAACTAAGACTTTAGCAGAACTGAAACAAGGATTAGCTGAAAAGAAAATGGAACGAGCCATGCGAGGACCCATAGGAACTTCCAGAACCACCGATACAGCCTTACCCAGTTTTAGTCAAGCCTTTGGGGAATGGCGCATTTTACTCCCTTAAGCACATCGACCCATAAGCAGAAATACAAATGTCAATATTGTCCTCTGCAATATAATTTGAAAAGTAGTCGCGATCATCACGAGGAGACCGTTCATCACGGACGTTTCAATCCCCAACACCCGAGCGCGTAACACTATAAAAAGCAGGAGGAATGTGCACAGACCTTCATTATTACACTATGGCTGATACGAAGAAGTGTGAATCCCGATTAAGACCTCATTTACCCCTCTTGCAAACCTTAGCTGCTCCTCATTATTCCTCCAAATTAAAGAGAGAGGTGATCAAATATTGTTCCAATGACTGCATTCTAAGATTTGTGAGATCGTGTACAATATATTAAAAGGGGTGATTCCTCTCACTCCCGCTCAGAAGCGACAACTTGGTCCTAAGAAACACATTTTAAGACGCATGGTGCAGCCGCAACCCGTGAAAAAACGACGAGCGTTACTCAATCAGAAAGGGGGCTTGGCTTCATTTGTTTGTGGAATTATCAAAATTTGCAAATATCTCAATAGAAGATGAGTCGTAAAATGGTATTAGTACCCGAAGCCATGCTGAATGAGTTGAAGGGAAAATTACCTAAGCCTCCCGAATTTCAATCGACCGTGGAGTTACGCAGTGAATTAGATGACATCGAACATCGAGATGATTTAACCGCAGAAGAAAAAGTAGCTTTGTATGGCCATCAACTTCATCGGTATCGACAATATTTACAACAAGCACGACAACAGACTCCGTCTAAACCTTTGCCACCGACACCGCCTGTGGGAATACCAACTCCTGGGGGTGCCACAGCCGCAGATACCAATGCATTAGAAGATCAGATTATCAAAAGTGTCAGTAAACCGGGTCAAAAGAAAGCGGGTTTATTACTCGATCATCTCAAGAAATCCAAAGTCTTAACTTGGAGTAAAGAAGGAGAAATCAGTTATAGAGGACATAAGGTCCCCGATTCCAATATCGTGGATTTAATCAGCGAGTCCCAGAGACAAAAACCTTTGCAACATCGTGAACCACCTGCAGGGTTACAGCAATTTGCCCAAGCTTTAAAAGAAACGAATGCCCCTAAAGGATATGTGACCAATCGTGATGTTGTAAAAGCGATGGACAAGCCCGGAAAAATCAGTACTCCTAAACCTATAGATGAAGATGAGAGCGGATTTCAAGAAATCTCGGGTTTTGACCAATCTTTCTATGAAACCCCCAGACGAATGATGACCCCTAAAAATATCAGGGACACTGGTAAAAAGACATCACGTGAAATTGCGAAATGGTTAACCCTACCATGAAAAAATCTACGAATCAGATCTTACAGCGACTTTATTACGACCCTAAGACGGGGTATGGAGGAGTACAGGCTTTATACCGTCAAGTGCGTAAATTAGGTCATAAGATTATTCTTGCTGAAATTCGAGAATGGTTCAAAGAACAGGATACGTTTACCCTACATAAGCCCATACGTCGGAAATTTAAAAGACAACAGACGCGAGTGGTGGATATAGACGAACAATGGCAGTTAGATTTAGCAGACGTCTCGAACTTGAAAAAATACAATGATGGGTATACGTTTTTATTGTGTGTGATTGACGTGTTGTCGAAAAATGCTTGGGTGGTGCCTTTAAAACAGAAAACGGGAAAAGAAATGATACGAGGCCTCAAATGGATATTTCGAGACGGACGCCGCCCCGTTCGCATTCAATCGGATCAAGGGAGAGAATTCACAAATAAAGAATTTCTTCAAGCCTTCAAATCCATTCATTTCTTTACTACGCGTAATGCCGAAACCAAAGCCAATATCGTGGAGCGTTTTCAACGCACACTGAAAGCACGTATGTGGCGTTATTTTACACGTCATAAAACACGACGGTATGTGGATGTCTAACCCGATCTGGTACACGGTTACAATCACACGTATCATCGCAGTATTCAGAGAGCTCCTACTCAAGTCAATGCCAAGAACGTCTTGAAAGTATGGAAAACCTTGTACGGAAAACAGAGGCTATCATCGACCTCTTCATTATAGGCGGGAGATCGTGTATGGATCAGTAAAGCGAAACGTACATTTGAAAAAGGCTATTTACCGAATTGGACTACAGAATTGTTTACCATCTCCAGAAAAGTTCCAGGACGCAACGTATATCGAATTAAAGACGACCATGGAGAAGAATTAGAAGGAACGTTTTACGATAAAGAGTTACAAACAGTAATTAAAAAAGACAATGTCTACGAAGTGGAGGAGATCTTAGGGTATAAAAAGCGCCGTGTGAGGAAAAAAGTCATTTCAGAAGTCAAAGTGCGTTGGAAAGGATATCCCCCTAGTTTTGACTCATGGATTCCGCAAGCGGATCTCATTCTGCCATGACCGTCCAATGGAAATTCTTGGGTGAAAAAGTCCCTCGAGCAGAAATTGTGTATTTTGCACAATTATTCCTGTGTTTAACAATCATTATTACTTCGGTCGTGATGTTAGCCTTAGGCGATTCCAATCGTGATTTTTGGATGGTCACATTAAGTTCTCTCGTAGGATACGTCATGCCTAGTCCACAAATGACGTTAGCGAGCCCGAGTATAAAACAGGAACAATCTTCTTCAGATTCACCAGTTCACCATGGCTAACACACAGTACGCATGGAAACAGGAGGGAAAGAAAACGGAATGGTTTTCGGATAAGAAGATGTGTTTGAGACATTGTAAACAACACAAAGCGTTAGATCAACCTGTGTACTTGTACAAACGTATACTGATACCTTATGGATGGTCAGCCTTTATCATGAAGACCAAGTATCAAGATTTTCGTTGGAAAGTGAAAGTCCATTGGGGATGTTTCGGACAACACGAATCGGAATGGACATTGATTGAGAGTCCTTGGTTTGACAATCCCAAGGACTGTCTCCGACATTTCAAAGACAGATTACAGGAGGGGTATGATGTGGCCGATTGCTGGGGAACCCGACACTATCTGATGATGCGATGCCGTTTAGTCGAGAGAGGAACACTGGAGTTGGAAGAATCTTTTCTACAATCGTTGAGTTGCGGTGGTGGCCGCGATCAAGAAGAATGACATGTAAAATTGTGTATTAACATTATGTTGTATGTTCAATAAAATATGAAAATGTTCATTGTGTTATGAGTATAAATAGAGAAGGAACGGAGACATGGTCATCATTTGAATCATCATGGCTCATCGAGAAGGGTTTTACATGACTCTCCTCAGTGACGGGTCTATGGAAGCTTTTCCAAATAATACGGCTGCTCAATTTAAAACCTTATTACCACAAACCCTGGATTTAACGGACGGAGAATGGGAAGTAGGGCTAACCGAAATGATGTATACCAATGCCTTGAAAAACATTACAGAGGAAGAGGCTTATTTTGACATCCTTATCCCTACAGCTTACGCCAAACATGTTAAAAATCCAGATATGTTTAAATGGGGGCGATTTACACTGACCAAAAAAAACTCGATCCCTTTATATCACTGTGCTGTAGTGGTTGATTGGACCCATACCCATTGGGCTGATGTCATTCCACTCAATGCTACGATGACTATTTACCGAATTCACTTTAGACCTGGGGCTTACATTCATTCCACGGCTTTAATCGATGAAATCAATGAAGCCTTGCACAGAACATTCAAAAAGATATGGAAAACACTCGGTGATCCGCGAGAACAGAATTCTATGAAATTAGTGTACTTCGAGAAATATGATCGAGTCATGTATCAGTTTAATGGTAGTTTACTTAAAAAAAACAGCCTTAGCCATCCGTTTCCCACTGTCTTAGCTTACAAACTCGGAATAGGGAGTGAGAAACTCATCATTCCCAATGAACCCATGACTACGTGGTTGAACGTGACTTACTTAGCTAGTCATACCATGGATTTGTACGAAAATCTGAAATCCATGTACGTGTATTGCGATGTGGTGGATCCTCAGGTGGTGGGGTCCAACGAATTGAAATGATTAAGAGTGGTTCCTTGTACCTTTCATCAAGACGATAGACAACAAGCCAAATGGGAACCTACCAGAGCAGAATATTTGAAACTGAGTAAAAACATTTCGATATCATCGATATTCACATCATGACCTCTTTGGGTAGTGTCATGCCCTTTTTAAATGGAAGAACGATCGTGAAACTTCATTTCCGAAAAGTGTATTGAAGAGAAAAGTCGTGTGACGATGAAGTATCATCGCGGAGTCAGACGACAGAAAGGACACGAATTATTCACCATTCTCCTTCCCATGCTTGCTACTGCCATAGCCGGAGCCATCCAAGGAGGCAAAGGCATGAAAAGAAAAAAGAGGGGTCGCAAAAAGTATAAAAAGCGGGTAAGGCCCTGAAAGGGGTCAGTCTCGACAAAGATGCAGTATCAATGAGGTTTATTACACCAGCGGGGTCACGGGTGGGGTGCTCTCTTAAAACAGTCGGTAAACTAGCGGCTCCCGTGATCGGTCAGGTCGTTGGAGGGTTACTGGGAGGGTTACCACAAACAGAAGGATATGGTTGGTTGAAAAATTTGAGTCGTAGCTTTGTTAACACGGCCGGTAAAGTCATCGGAGGATTTCTCACGGAGCCCGATGTATTACCTCCACGACAAGGGGGAAAAGGTTACATCGATTTCCTCAAAACGATTAACCCGGTGCAATGGGGAAGAGGTTTATTTACCGATTTGCTCAAATTTGCTTTATCAGCAGTCGCTAAAACGGGGTTAGATGTCTTAGAAAATAAACGGTCTCTCAAAGATGCCATCAAGACACACGGAGTACAAGCCATCAAAAATACGGGCCGTATGGCCATGCCGAGAATTCAACAAAAATTAAGATCCCGTCAAAGGGATAGTGTTTTAGCGGGTATGGTGAAACGAGGAGCACGACAATCCATGAAAGCCGGGTACCGGACGGGATTAGATGTCTTAGAAAATAAACGATCTCTCAAACAAGCGCTCAGAACTCACGGAAGCCAGGCATTAGCAACCACTATTAGGAGAAAGAAAAGAAGAAAACAGAAAGGAAAAGGCTTTTTTACCGATTTACTCAAAACGGGAGCTAAACAAGCTTTGACGGCCGCCGCTAAGACGGGGTTAGATGTTTTAGAAAATAAGAGATTTCTCAAAGACGCTCTTAAGACACATGGTATACGAGCTGCTAAGAATACAGCCGATATGGCCAAACATCGTCTCTTAGCAAGAGGGGGACCCCGTAAAAGACAGGCCGGTGCACGAGGACACCGTAAGAGACAGTCTAAGACCCCCTCTCAACAACGTGTCTTAGGAGGACCGCGTAAAAGAAAGTCCCATGCACCGGTCCGGGGTAAGAAGAAACGATCTCTCCACATTTTCGACTGAACCTATAAAAAGATGTGAGGGAGGGGTGAACCCATTTGATTCCCAACAACGATCAGTAACATATCGTTCAAAAATGATGCACAGAGATTCCTGCGCGTGTGGGACCGACAGTTTGGAACTGTTTAAAGTTCCCCCGACAAACGTCACTTTAGAAGACTCTAAATGGATGGAATATTATCCGATTTCCAGTTCGTTAAATTCGGATACGGCTCCCATTGAATTCGAAATCAAAGGTCAAGGAGATGAATATCTGGATTTATCTCAATCGTATCTCCAGATGGTCTGTAAATTCACCAAAGCAGACGGGACGGCTCTCACGGGAGCGGGTTCTACTTCCACCCCGGTCAATAACATCTTACATTCCTTATTCAGTGAAATCGATGTGAGTCTCAATGGGAAAGTCATTACCCCAGGAACGGATACTTATCTGTACAAAGCCTACTTGGAGAAATTACTGTCTTATGCCCCCAAAACTCTGAAAACTCAGATGAGAGCCTGTACCTTGTGGGAAAAAGATACCGTCGGTCAAATGGAGGATCGAGAGTATTCTGGTCTGGTTCAACCTCCAAAGGAATTTGCCGTAGCTAATGATAAAGTCACCATCAATGCAATGCTACCGACCCCAATATATCCCGACGATTCTCAGAATGTGGGGTTGAGAAAACGTCACCACAAAATAAATAACAGTAAGGAAATTGTCTTGATGGACCGTTTACATCTGGATTTGTTTCAGCAAGAGAAATGTCTGCCGAACGGAGTAGACGTACGTCTTCGATTCAATCGTGCCAGACCCCAATTCTACATGATGACCGATGCCGGTAGTAGTGGGAAAGTAGTCATTCAAAGTATGATCTTGTGGGTGAGAAAAGTCAAACCGACTCCAACGATCATCAATCTGATCAATCAACAACTGAGTACTCAAACAGCTAATTATCCATTGAGAAGAGTGGAAGTGAAAACGTTCACGATTCCTACCGGGACCCAATCGAAAATCACCGATCACCTATTCCAAGGCCAGATGCCCAAACTCATCCTCTTGGGGTTTGTGGAAAACGCCGCCTTTAACGGCGATGATGCTAAAAATCCGTTTAATTTCCAAAATCAGAAAGTAAAAAAATTAGAAGTCAGTATCAATGGAGACATGATGGAAACTCGTCCCCTGGAACCTAATTTCACGGACGATCAGTATCTGAGATCGTATTTAAGTCTGTACAAAGGATTGGGAAAATTAGGGCAAGATTGGGCTCCCGACATTACTCTGGAAGAGTAAAAAACGGTTACACCCTATGGTGTATGGATTTTACCAAAGACCAAGAAGCTCAGACGGATAAATTTCATCTCATACAAACAGGTAACCTGAGAGTAGAAGTACAATTTGCCGACAGCATAGCGACGACCTTAAACTGCGTGGTGTATGCCGTCTTTGACAATTTGCTAGAAATCAACAAACAACGAGAAGTCAGCATCGATTACTGAAGATGGACACGTATCAATTGAGAGACGTCTTATCTCCAGATTTAGGCCCTGCGTTTGGAGGTGTGTATCCTAGAGATGTATTACCGGAGATCTTACCCCCACCAAAAAGCGATCGTGATCAATACAGACCCTCATCATCGCCCCGGAGCCCATTGGGTCTGTTTGTATTTGAGCAGCCCCATCATAGAATATTTTGATTCTTACGGATTACCTCCGGTGCATCAAGAAATCAAGGCGTTTATGCGACGTCACGGAGACACTTGGATTCGTAACACGAATTGTTATCAAGCTTTGAACACGGATGTCTGTGGACAATATTGTGTGTATTATCTACATCAACGCCATCGTAAAAGAAAAACGGTTCAAGATTGGTTACTTCCTTGGAAAGGCACGATGTTACAACGAGATCGTTATGTAGCCCAATGGTTTAAAGAGACATTTCGTAAACCTAGAACCCATAAAGGACAAACTTGTCAATATCATGGTATTAACTTGTCACTGATGTAATTGTTCAAATGTTTAATTGTTCAAATGTTTAATTGTTTAAATGTTTAATTGTTTACAAAATAAAATTGAAAAAAAAATCTGTGTTGTGTGCACCTATATAAGACAGGTTTGCCACAATAAAAAAATCAGTCTACTTAGACATGGAATACGTGCCAGTTTATGGTAGAGTCAAAGGAGTGAGAGAAACTCCTCAAAGTATGGCATGGACTTTTATCTTAGACAATGCAGGCCCGGAGGATATCGCTATATCCTTCAGAGTGAATACCAGTATTTGATCATGAGCCGAGATCAACAAACGTTAAGAGGATTAATTTAAATGAAACACTGGAGAACGAAGCGTAACACGATGTATTTCGTTCATCCTCTACTTGTTGGAAAGCATGTGAGAATAGTCTCGCATCCGAAAGACTACGTTACATGACGGGAGACTATGAAGAACACGGAAAGTTATTAACTATCAAAACTGTGTAACTTTATCGATAAGTTTCTTAATAAAAAATAAAAGTGCATCTGGTGTTAGTTTTTGTTTCTCTCAAGCGTTGTGATCAACAGCATCTTTTCATAAGATGTGGGTGGCCCTGAAAAGGGCCGTTGGGTGTAAGGGATAAACCCCTTATTTCTTTGCCTTCTTCTTCTTCTTGGGTTTCTCTTCCTCTTCGCCCTCGTGAAGAAGACGAAAAGGATTCTCCCGTTCCTCCACATGGCTCTCCCCGGGGGTCGCTGCACCAGTTCCATCATGGCATCCCAGTCCTCTCGCTCATATTCTGGGATGCAGTCATGGTCTTTGACTGGTGGGGGTGGTGGAGGGTAATGGGTTATTATCGCATCCCAGTCCTCGCGCTGATCCTCCGGGACACACTCATGATTAACAATTGGTGGACTCGGTACTCGGCTCATCTTCTATCTTCAATAAGGTTTGCTGGGTCACCAGTGAAGCAAACTGGCGAGCGCGCCGGTATATATCAGGAAAGCGCGGACCTCCTCGAAAACATCCCTCGCTTCGGAGACGAAGCCAAGATGGCGGCCGTCAAAATGGCGAATTTGTGCTTTCGAGAAGAGAGTTTTTTCTCATTTTCTTTTTCTAGACATTCAATTTCTGTGCATTGTGGATTTAATCTGATAGATTCAGAGACGCGGAATTAGTTATGCTTACTTTTATTTTGCTACGTCGCATGGTATATAAATAATCGAAGGTCAAAGAGCTCGAGTCGAGGCTCGATGTTTCTTCTCGACCTCTTTAAAAATTCATTTCTCACGTCTGTGGGGTGATAGAAACCTCAATGATAGTTAGATCGATAGAGAAAAACCTATTTCATCATATTTTAATGCCATTTTGAATAGGGTAGTGAACCCTTATCAAAGAAACCCCATGACTGACACTCAACAAACACATCGCGTGAATGTGACTTATAAAAACGAAAGCTATAGCCTCGATACGCATCATTCACATCATGAGTGTGACTTATGTGCAGGGAGATTTACTCACTATGAAAGTCGATGGTATTGTACAACAATGTAATTGTTTAACGGTGAAACCTCATGGATTAAGTCAAAGTATTGCGGACAAATATCCGTGGGGTAACTTGTATGCTGCTCGGAGATCCTTAGGCCGTAGAAATCTAGCCATAGAAGTTGATCGAGGAATGCCTGGCACGTTACGCATCTTATCAAATGCTAGCGATCCTGATGTGATTTGTTTCTTAGCCCAGTGGGATTACGGAAAAGGAACTCATCGTATTCCCCGCTATCGAGATACACCCGAACAGCGAGAACTATGGTTTCAACAATGTTTACGTGAATTGGGAAGTTTATCGTACAAGACTTTAGCCTTCCCTTATAAGATTGGTTGTGGCTTAGCGGGAGGAAATTGGACTCATTACAGACAATTTATTCATGATTTTGCTTGTAGGTATGATCAACAAGTGTATATTGTCATTAAAACATGTGTTTGATAATAAAGTGCAGCTGGTGTTAATTTTTGTACGTTTTTCAATCATTACTATAAAAGCTTCTTTTCGTAATATGTATGATAAACAAGTGTATAATATTGTATTTGTTAATAAAGTGCTTCTCGTGTATTTTTTTGTATGTTTCTCAATCATTGCCATAAAAGCATCTTTTCGTAACATTTGGGGTGGCCCTAAAAAGGGCCATTTGGTCCTAAGACCGACTTTTTCGCCTTCAATGCCTGGATCCGGTAAACCGGCATAACGGGCACCGTCCCCGGGTCTGTCTCCTCTCCGCTAACTGCTCCACACACATGCAGCAAGCTGGGCGCTGCCCACATCCCCCACACGTAATTCCGGAGTGTACCCTGTCTTGCCAGCAGACAGGGCACTTAAACCAGATAGGAACCGCCCTAACTGCCCAGCCAGGGACAGTCATTGGGTGGTTCCTAGGGGGATGACTTGCCACAGGTGCGTGGGCTGGCCTCGGTGGCGGAGTCCTCCCTGCGGACCGGATGGTAGGTGGTGGGGGTCTTGCAGGGTCTGCTGGTCTTGGCGGTGATGGTGGCGGTGTGTCGGGGACCAACAGCGATGGACTCTGCGCCGGGCTTGGAGGTGGTGCCGGGGACGGTGATCTTGGTGAATACTCCACCGGCGACACTGGCGACTCGCTCATCGGCACCGGACTGTATTCCTCCGCTGGTGCCAATGGGGTCATTGGTGGTGGCAATGCAGGTGTCGCCGGGGAGTAAGGTGGCGGTGGTGATGGTGGCTGTGGGGCCCGTCGGCGAGGTCTCGTTGCCGTAGACATCTGGGCGGTGCGGCGGCGTCCCATCCCTTCATACTCCTGCCGCACCCGGTTGACGATCTCACGGGCCCCATTGCGGTCGAAAGGGGAGAAGGTGCTCAGGTCGTTCTGAGAACGAACGACCCAATTCTCCCCTACCCGTTCCTCAGCCACCACCACCAGCCGGTACCGGAATCCAGGCAGGGTCTGGAAGTTGTAGATGGGTTCCCTTCTTCCTTCAGCCATTGTTGTTCTTAAATAATCTTCTATCTTCAATTCTTCTAATCTTAAAATCTTCTTAAATCAGTGCTGGATCACCAGTGAAGCAAACTGGCGAGCGCGTCGGTATATAACGAGAGAGCACGGACCTCCTTGAAAACATCCCTCGCTTCGGAGACGAAGCCAATATGGCGGCCGTCAAAATGGCTGATTTGTGCTTTCGAGAAGGGTTTTTTCTCATTTTATTTTTCTAGACATTCGATTTCTGTGCATTGTGGATTTGATCTGATATATTCTGGGACGCGGAATTCGTTAAGCTTACTTTTATTTTGCTACGTCGCATGGTATATAAATACTCGAAGGTCAAAGAGGTCGAGTCGAGGCCCAATGTTTCTTCTCCGCCTCTTTAAAAATTTATTTCTCGACCATGTACATCCATAAAAACATCTCATAAGGTCTATTCGATAGAAAACACCTTATTTGATTCGATTTTCACTCTACATTTAGGATTTTCTGGATTTCTCATCAAATAAATCTTTTTCCAAGAGACTCAACAAAACACAGCTTTCGTTTAAACAATTTTATTCATGTCACATATTATTTCAAATACATAACTCCCACACACAACACCAATACACATGCCTTTTTAAAATAGGGTCCAACATTTTTTTTTCCATTTCTCGAATCCTGCGTTGAAATCGATATCGATCAGCTGCTACAGTCATCCAGATACTTTTCCGGTCTTCTTCGGGTAACAGATACACTTCATTGTTGTCCAGATTAAAGGTTACACATTTTCTTGTATTTTGTTGTACATATGATGAAGATACTGCACTCGAAGGGTCTCGATCACGCCACTGATGTGCGGCTTTGTTCTCTTTAATTTCTCTGCTACTAAATGAATCAACACCAATGACTCGCGGTTGATACGGTTCTCGATCAAATGTCTGCATATCCACCAATATTCGTCTAAAGTGATTGGAAATATTTCCGAACGAAGATAGGATTTCAAAAATTGAAATCCTGGCAAGTTTTCTATTTCCTCAATACACTGTAGGACAAATGTTTTTTCGATGTTATCCCTCGCAGTTATGATCCCGCAATGAAAAATCAAACTGGTGAAAGTTCTTTATATTTTATGTATACTTCTCGAAGCCAGTCGTTGGCGATACTTTCAATCTCGGTGGTTTTTTCTGGCATGCGTTTCTTGAATTCCTCCCCCATGACATGAATTAACATCAACCCCGCATCGTCTAGTGTAGCCATCACCGGATGCAATGTATCCCTGTGGAGCTGTCTTGTAGCCATATCTACCCCATGGAGTTATGAACGTTGTGAGATGGCGATCATCTTGATGGATGGGAACACTGTGGTATCCATTCCGGGCATTTAAGACAGAGGTTCGCCGATAAGCTCAGGCTCTATGACTCCAAGATGTACATCTTGATCCAGTCCTGCCTTAACTTCCTCCTGCCAATGGATTGGTGCAGGAAAAGGTATATCATGAGCCACAAGTTTAGCACCTGGTTCCACCATCAGACGCATTGGAGGGACCTTCATTAGCGGTAGTGCTTGGTGTTCACAGGTATTGAAAGTGTTAGACCCGTTATAGTTCAGTAGGTAATCACGGAGTTTAATTCAATTGTCATATGTTGCTACAAACGGGAGTTTTGTTGGGAGTGGTGGCGGCAGCTGACGCCTCGGGCATTGACAGTTCTGTGTCTCCTGAGGTGCATCTACTGTTATCATGTTTTCACTACTGTTACCAATTGTGGGGAAGGTGTCAGGAATTATTCCGAGTGCAACACAAGCTTCTCTGCTAAGGAATAGTTTATCAGAATCGTCAGTCACATATGCCATTTACCTGGTTTCAACTGAATTGCTATGGTTATTTAGTCCAGATATGCGAAGGATGATAGTTCCGAGAATTGAAATACCCTTGTTGTTGGCAGCATATATCTTCATCGTTACTGAAATGAGGTCCGATTTTGTTAGTCCAAGTCTGTGGATGACCTTAATTCTTGCAAGGCAGCTTTGGCATCCTGTGTCGGCCATATCTGGAAGTTTGATGGTTCTATGTGTTGCATTCAATGAGAAGCCCAGTGTTGTGTGGTTCTCAGATAAGAGTTGGATGGTAAGATTGATGACCGGTTGGATCAAAATGTCAGATAGAATAGTTTGGAAGTAATTATCAGATAAGACAGAAAGGGATTCGAACACGGCGCCTTCATAGTTGTGAAGATCTGGAGAGACTGCAGGGGTTTTTCCTTATCTTTACTTCGACAAACCGTCTCTAAGTGATGACCCTTATTGCAATGTCCACATTTATCACCATAGGCGGGGCATTTTGTTTTACGGTTGCGAGGTGGTGCATTTCTGTCATGACCTTTTTTGGAGCATGTTTCATGATTGTCCTTCAGGGCTATTTGCTTTCTCCTTTTGTAAGAACTTTTAGCTGTTTCTACTGCATGTGGGTCTAGTAGGCGAGAGGCGGATCGTTTTCCTTATTCTTTTGCTTCGACAAATTGGGTGACTTCCTCCAAAGTCATGGTTTGATTTTTGTGTTTAGTAAACAGGAAGTGATAAAAGAATTAGATAGGTTACACGAGGAATATGTTTTGGTTCCAGCTGACAAAGCTTGTAACAACATCATCTTTGTAAGGCTCATTATTACAACTGTATTTTAAACGAACTTGGCATTAATTCCATTTTTGGCAATCATACTTATACTCCAACTGCCCTTTCAAAAGATGAAATTCTTCAAAACCATGATTCAATTTTAGACACATTTTATATCTCAGTCAATGGGTCGAATGAATATGAATTACCGTACCTATACTGAATTCCTAAACTATATAAAAACTCTTACAAAGATACATTGCTGGATCCCGTAAGTGCTCTACAAAGCCCCTATCTTTGCTTCTCACGAAAATATTAACAGATGTGAAAGAGAAACTTCTAATATACTGTGCGACTACATATGTTAATCAAATGTGGATTCTAAAAAGTTCTAAAGAACTTTTAGTAAACCTGAAATCGCAAAACTTTTCCCAAATCAATAACATCAAAACCTATGACTTTTCAACACATCACACGACCATTCCTCATAATAAATTAAAGACTATACTTTTTGACATCATAGACAGTTGCTTCTTCAACAAAAATGGAAAACGGAAATATTCATGTCTAGTGATCAGTCATCCCAAAAATTACTTTGTTAAACATCACTCTGATTCCATGCACAAGTACTCTGAAGTTGAAATAAAAAATATACTTGACTTTCTCATTGACAATATCTTCGTGGTATTTGTTGATCAGGTCTTCCAACAGTCTGTTGGAATTCCCATGGGCACGAATCATGCTCCTTTGTTAGCTCACTTGTTTCTATATTCCTATGAAGCATAATTTATTCAAAAACTTCTACGTGAGAAGAAAATCTCTCGCTGTGGCCTTCAATTCGACATTTAGATATATCGACGACGTTTTGTTGTTTAACAATAATAACTTTCATTCATATATCCATGTGAGCTCGAAATAAAAGACAACACAGAGTCGTCCACTTCTGCTTCATACTTAGATGTTTGATTGGAAGTAGACATTAACGACAAACTGACAACTCAGCTGTATGACAAACGGAATGATTTCAGTTTCTCCATCATCAATTTCCCATATTTATGTAGCGATATTCCATTATCACCTGCATATGATGTTTATATCTCTCAACTGATTCGACACACAAGAGCTTGTTCTACGTATGGTCAGTTTTTAAATCGAGGCTACTGACAAACAAGCTGATGGTACAGGGGTTTCAACAGTCTCGATTGAAGTCAGCATTTCGCAAATTCTATGGTCGTTATAACGATTTAGTTTGTCAATACAACCTATCATTGGGTCAAATGCTGTCTGACGTTTTTCATACCGATTGTTAGACCATTCTTTGCACATTTATTTTGACTACGGATAACTCCGTTTACCTTATCAAGATATAGGGCTCACGGCGGGTGTAACCGGTCGACAGGGGATGCTTACTCCTCCTAGGCATCTGATCCCACCTCTGGTGTGTCCAGGGGTCCGTCTTTGCCCAACTATCTATTTTGTATTGCTTATAGGAGTTTGATCACTGTTCGTTATCTTCATCTTTCATTTATGTAATAATGAATAAAAATTAAACATATTGATTACAGTAATCAAGAAGTATATTTACATATTGTTAAAAATATTTTATTCAGAACTTTTAAGATATTTATTTTATCGATAAGGAATCATTCTACCGAACCAAAAAAATTTCCCCATGCAGACTTTCTAACAACCACAAATAGATCGGTCGATAATAATATAATCTATATTGGTTGAGCTGAACTTATTTTAATTCGTGGGAATCTGAATATTATTAAGGGAGAGTGGTTAAAAGGTATTATAAAGAGCGTTCGACTAGTATTCAATTTGGCGATCACATTTTGCATGGAAAGGTGTTTTCTTTATGACGTGAAATCATTCATTTAATTGTACTCAATAAGGTGCCTAGTGTAACTCTTAGCTCTTGAAGTAATCTGAAATACTGCGTATCAGAAAAACAAACTTCATACATTTTCCTTATGTGAGGTACGATGATTGAGTGCATCATATTCCAATTGGGTGACTTTCTGTGGCCATGAACATACACAAATGTTGGAATTTGTGTTCTGATATTATCATTATTATTAAGCGCAAGTATAAAAGACCCTCTATTTGATGTTTGATCCTGAGATGGCTGTCAGTAATGCTGTCTATACGGAGTTTGATCATGAGATGACTGTCAGTAATGCTGTCTACACGGAGTTTGATCATGAGATGGCTGTCAGTAATGTCGTCTACACGGAGTTTGATCATGAGATGACTGTCAGTAATGCTGTCTACACGGAGTTTGATCATGAGATGGCTGTCAGTAATGCTGTCTACACGGAGTTTGATCATGAGATGACTGTCAGTAATGCTGTCTACACGGAGTTTGATCATGAGGTGGCTGTCAGTAATGCTGTCTACACGGAGTTTGATCATGAGATGGCTGTCAGTAATGCTGGCTACACGGAGTTTGATCATGAGATGGCTGTCAGTAATGCTGTCTACACGGAGTTTGATCATGAGATGGCTGTCAACACCGTCTTCCCTTTGGTGTTTGAATACGAGATAGATGTCGGAATTATTGTCTCCATGGGTTTTTGGTCACCAGATAGCCCAACTATCAACCCTATCCTTTCTCTGGCGTTAGGTCACGAGATAGCTATCAGCTCTATCCGTTTTCTGATGTTGGAACATAAGATATCTCTCACTACTGACCTAATTAGTCAATTTCTGTCATATACCTTTTTCTAAATGCTTTATGCCAGTGTAGAAGGAAGGGGAAAAAAGAAAGAAAAAAGAAGAAAAACCCCTTTTTTTAATCTTTGAGATTTCTCGTTTTATTAGATTTTTTTAAAGACATGGAAATACATTTCTCCCCTAATTTGGAGTGGATCTTTTGAGGATATAGAAGCTCTGGAGAAATAGTTTCAATATGAAAAATGACTAGCGTTATGAACGGAAACAGGTTTGTATATGCAAAACCTTTCAAAGACGGCACATACCTACCTAGACAGAACACATGTGCAGGTATTAGATGCCAGATATACCACAGAGGACAACCCTCAAACAAACGAGAGCCTAAGTGCACCAATTGCTGGGGAAAGCATTGGCTGTTTCAATGTTCCGAAAACAGAAGGTGTAAAATATGCCTGCAAGAAGACCATGAGCCAGGTTCTCAACTATGCAGCGAATACGTGGATGACCAAGAGGAAGTGGTTTCATTCTCAGGAGCAAATACTCCTCTTTCTAACTTCTACCCTTGTTCAATATATGTCTTCGGCATTGCGCATTCATCTGCTGAACATGCATTTCAATACGTCAAAGCGCTGCGTTGTGGCGACATTGAAAACGCTCAACTCATACGTGATTCCCCAACAGCTCTGAATGCCAAAAAAATAGGAAAAGGTATCCAAACAAATGATGATTTCCATGAAAAACAAATCGAAATACTGGAAGAAATTGTAAATGCAAAATATGATCAAGTTGATGATTTTCGATCCATCCTAGAAAGTTATGATACCGACACAATTTTTGCAGAGAGCACATATGATGAATTCTGGGGTACTGGACTTGACAGAGAAGGAACTGATCACACCAACCATCTAAAGTGGCCAGGAAAAAACCAGATGGGCAACATTCTTATAAATATCAACAAAGCAAAAAAACAATCGCATCACTCTCGATCTCAATCGGTTACCAGAACCCCCCAGTCAACGACACAGATGAACATCACAAAAATGTTAACCAGTGTCCATAATCCAGAAAAGAAAACAAACAATAAAAAACCTCAAAGCCAGGCTTCTCGCTCTCCTCCGACTCATCGGACATCACGTAATTCTGCAAGAAATGCCAGACAAAATTGCGATTCAAGACAGCAAAGTCGCGATGGACAAAGCAGACAAAGCCGACGAGACCTCCACTCCAACGACAAAGGGTAAAGTGTACATTACAGGTATAATTATCCCAGATAATTTTGAACCGGATCGTCTAAAGGACTATGTTTTGTATTTACGGAATGATCATTATTTTTTTCTTGTCTTCATGTGAAAAATTTGAATATTTTTTTACAGTATATAACAATGAAAGATTCAAGAAATTCTATTATAATGCATGAACTTATTTGATATCATATCAGTAAATGTCCGAGGTATAAACTCGGACGAAAAAAGAATAAAACTTTATGATTGGTTAAGAGACACTAAAGTTGATATTGCATTTCTACAAGAAACCCATTACATAGAAAAAAATGAAACGAAATATAATGCAAGATGGTTTGGAAAATCTTATCACTGTTTCAGCGAATCACAAATTAGTAAAGGAGTATCTATACTATTTAAAAAAGATTTGAATATTGATATACTAGAAAAACATATAACGATAGACGGAAGAAGATTATATTTAAAGGTGAAAATAGATGATGATATTTTTTCTTTGTTAAACATTTATGCACCAAACAACCCCAAAGAGAGATGTATTTTTTTCTCAAAATTGCATAATTTCCTGGATAAGAAAATATCAGAAGAGAGTGTTATAATATGTGGAGATTTCAATTGTAAAATAGAGAATACACAGGATCCAAGTTCTAGAAAACTAAACAAAATACTAACCTCATTAGATATGTTTGATTCATGGAACAGTAAGCACCCGGACTTAAACGGCTATACATGGTGCAATTCAAACGACATTCCTTGTAGCAGAATAGATTATGTGTTTATAAGTAAAAATTTCATATATGATTTAGAAAACATTATCATACGTAAAATTCCAGGTAATGTAGCTAAAAAGAGAATATCGGATCACAGAGTACTAAAACTACTATTTAAAACAAATCATAACGAAAGAGGAACAGGATACTGGAAATTGAATAACTCTCATCTAAAAGATTTAGAATATAAAATGGGAATTAAAAACCTGATTACTGAAATAAAAAATGGTGACTCAGAACCACAAGATAAATGGGAATTATTCAAATTAAAAGCTCAGGACTTTTCTATTCAATTTGCTAAACAAAAAGGAAAAAATGTAAATGAAAGAATTAGAAATTTAGAAAAAGAAATAAATGATATTGAGGAATCAGACTATCAAAATATTGATATGAATAGAAAAAGAAATATCGAGGCAGAGTTGGACAGTCTATATAACAAGAAATGCCAAGGTGCTTTTATACGATCAAGATCCAAATGGATAACTGAAGGTGAGAAATGTACGAGTTATTTCTTATCTTTAGAAAAAAGTAGACAAAAACAAAGTGTTATAAAAGATTTAAAAATTGATAACAAAGATATTTCAAAAACTAGCGACATAATGTATGCCATGTGCAATTTCTATGAAAACTTATATTCTTCCCAAAACATATCGGATGACGAAATTGATGACTACTTACAATCTGTTGAACTAGAAAATGAAATGAGTGATAATGACATACAATTATGTGAAGAATTTCCATCACTTGAAGAATGCACAGAAGCTGTTAATAATTTAAAACTAAATAAATCTCCTGGTTTAGATGGCTTAACAAATGAATTTTACCAGTGCTTCTGGAAGTATATCAAAGATTTATTCTATGACACACTAAAACATATCTACAAAAATAATCAACTAAGCTATGCACAGAGATTAGCTGTAATTTCTCTAATCTTTAAACAAGGAGATACAAAAGATTTGAAAAACTATAGACCAATAAGTTTAACAAACACTGATTATAAAATTATAGCATTTATATTTGCAAAAAGACTTCAAAAGGTGTTAGATAATCTGATAAATAAAAACCAGTCCGCATATATCAAAGGTCGATATATTGGAGAGAATGCTAGACTAATTCTAGACATTTTAGAATACTGCGAAGAATCAGCTGATGAAGGAATTTTGCTATTTGTAGATTTTGAAAAAGCTTTTGACTCTGTCGAATGGAATTTCATGTTCAAAACATTAACAAAATTCAAATTTAAAGAAAATTTTCTAAAATGGATTAAAATATTGTATACAAACCCAATATTTAGGTTAAAAAATAATGGTTGGATATCTAAAACCTGCAACATGAAACGAGGGATACGACAGGGATGTCCAATTTCTGCGATATTATACCTATTTGTAGCTGAAATCCTGGTTCTGAAACTAAAACAGAATAAACAAATATTTGGAATAAAAACCTCTCACTTTGGTGAGGAAATAAAACATGCTCACCATGCAGATGATCTCACTTTATTTTTAAAAAATATTAATTCAATGAAAGAAGCTTTGAAAGAATTGAAAATATTCTGTAAAAATGCAGGATCTAAAGTGAATATTAATAAAACAGAATGCATATTAACTGGTACTTTAAAAGACACAACAAATGAAATGTTTGGTATAAAAGTAAACACTGAGTCTTTAAAATGTTTAGGAATATACTTAGGAAATAATAAGAAAGAATGTTACCGCAAAAACTGGATAGATAAATGTGAAAACATGGAAAAACTCTTTGAAACATGGAAAAAAAGAAAATTAACAATCTTTGGAAAGAACGAAATCATAAATACTTTAGGTACTAGCAAATTTATTTACATAGCATCTGTATTACCAATTCCAGGAACTGATATTTTAAAACGAATAAACAAAAGCATTTTTAACTTTCTTTGGAGTAAAAAAGACAGAATAAAAAGAAAAACCATAATAGGTCCAGTAAATGAAGGAGGAATAGGTGTTATTGATATAATCCTTAAATTTCAAGCACTTAAAGGTGCATGGGTATCAAGACTTATCAAAAATGATAATCAAAATACTATTAAAAAGCATATAGAAAACATACTCAGAAGTCAAAATACAGATATTGAATATGTCATTAAAATGAATTCTATAGATATTAGAGATTTTAATACATTTGGCAATCTGCCAATGTTTTACAAAGAAGTATTCATATACTTTAATAAATGCAAAAAATTAAAACCGTTAAGTACAATGAACATATCAGAAATACTCCAAGAGCCCATATGGTATAACAGATATTTTACGTACATGGGAAGACCGATATTCTTCACGAATTGGGTGAAAAGCGGGATAAAATACGTGAAAGACCTATTTATAGAGAATGAATTCAAAACAATCAATGATATAAAAAGTACATTAAGTTGTAAAGCTAACTATATATGTGAATATAAGGTTGTTAAATCAGTCTTCAAAAATCTAATTGAAAAACTAAAAAATCAGGCAAAGTTTGTTAACATAAAAAATAAAAGAACATTCTTATTTCATAAAAACGAGTATCATATTTTAGAAAATATAAAATGTAAAATCTTTTATGAAATTTTATTAAAAAGTAAATTTATATATCCCCTGTATCAAAAAAAATTCCAAACTGAATATGAAATAAACCAAGAAGATTGGAAACAGATATATATTCAAAAAATCAAATTTTCATTAGACAAAAATATTGCAGAATTTAATTATAAACTATTAAATAATACACTTTGCTGCAAGCAAATGCTGAGCAAGTGGAAGAAAGAGCAAAATGGAAATTGTTTTTTATGTGATATGACTGAAAATATTGAACACCTGATTTTCAAATGTAAAAATGTACAAAACATTTGGAAAATTGTAAGTCTCACCACAAAAGTTAACATCAGATGGAAAGATATATTGATTGGATTTCATCATGAAAATAACAAAAAGGTACAATTGTTAAACAATATCATATCTTTTGTTGCTCTCAAAATATATAAATATAAGATGTTCTGTAGACTAGAAAATGTGGATGAACAGGAATACAATATTCAGAACCATATCAAACAAAAAGTTTTATTTTGGTATAAAATTTTGAAATACTGTAAATGTAATCTAAATATGGATGTTATAGAAAAACTAGGTAATGTTTTGTGACATGTATGTATATGTGTGTGTATATGTGTGTATGTATATGTGTACATACTGTCATCACATTGTATATTTTTATAATACACACTATGAACTTATTCATAGTAACAAGGTTTATTTTTTTGTGTGATTGAAATCAATATTATAAATGTATTTAATAAACCGCTACTTCCGGGAGTAACCTGTCTCCCAGCTAGGCTGCCTAAGGGTCATCTATGGACTCTTTAAGTTGGCGTGTGTGGACCTTTAAGGCAGCATGAGCGGTATATTAACTCTTCAGTCTATTTATATAACATTATTTTTATGAATCAAATCTTAAATCATTTCATCTATAGTGATGTTCTTTTTTCTTTAAAAAAAATGTATAATATTTTGTTTTGTTTGTCCAAACAAATATCATAATTGATACACATAATAATTTTTTAAATATACATTATAATACGCTAGACAGATAAATATACTTAAGCTTGTACATTATAAAATAGAATTTATAGAATGTGCCCTGCGTGGCACAGTAGGAAATGTCTTGTTAAATTTTGAGGGAGCTTAGCCAGGGCCCCATCCCTGACAGCTGCCCTATAGTGTACTTTATTATTACTATCATTATTGTTATAGAATAGGTTCTGGGAAATAAAATATATATATTTAAAAAAAAAAAAAAAAAAAAATAGTTTCAATATACCCAGCTAACCAAATCACGGCGCTGCGGTCATGTTGACAATTACTTACTATTTTTTGCAATTGTACAATAAACAATATAAACAATACATTGTCTTAGATGAACTGGGTATGTAACTGTCCCGGAGAATCAAAGACACAATTGGTTTATACCAGACACATCAATCTACATAATTAAACAATTCATTTTGAGCTGTCTGATAACTTCACAGTTATATATTGAAAATATATTCGAAATCTTGCTAGAAAAGTAACATTAAGTCAGGAATATCTCCTGGACCACATGAAGCACTGCCTCTGTTTATCTGATAAGAAAAGCATACGCTTGTTCACAAGTTGCTACTCAGAATTTCTTTCTGTAGGGAGTATACAGTATTCCTGTCTTGCGAAGCCTCCACATCCGTAGACTGATCAGTTTCACAATCATGCTTGGGTTCCTTCACTTCACTTAATTTAGATCTACGGGCAACCATTTCGATCTCATCGTATTCCTCAATGTTGTTTCCAAACAGGTTGTGCTTGGACTTTTTCCTTCCTCCATGAGTTTCGTCGAAGTTCGGAATGTCGTCATAGTTGCGCAGAAAGGGAAGCAGAGAGTGGAGGGACAGCAGGTAATTTCGTATCACTTTTTGTTCTTTCCTGTAAATATAAACCAATAATAATGATATATGTACGAAAACATTTGGGACGACCAGATAGATAGATGCCCATTTCGCTAGTGAAAGCCAGGATGACGATACACGGTGAAAGAAACACCGTGTAATGTCTGTATACAAGGTTACATAAAAACCACAGGGGCTAAGCCTGTTTTGGGCCCGAACTCTTGTGATGCCATAAATATATATTTATGGTATCAAAGAGTTCGAGCTCAAAACAGGCTTAGCCCCAGTAATGTAAACTATAGTTTGGATTTAAGGTAATTGAATATACAAACAAATATCCAGAAACAATACAAATCTTTATCACAGAGCTTCATAAATACAAGGAAATCTATCTGGAAGATTTTGAATTTTCCCCTATATAATCACGTTATTAAATTGAATTTCAATAGAAGTACACACTATGAAGATCCAGCTTTGTACGGAACGCATGCGTAAGGATGGATCTTACTCCAACCAGATAAAAGTTCAGTGGCGAAACACTTATTTTGTTAATATGTATACATGGTTTTTGTTTTTATTTCATTGCATTTTATATTTTATCTTATATCATTTTATTTCATTTAGTTATTTTTTTTTTTACAACAATGCTCTAGCAATTCTCGCCACCAGAGCCGTATATAACTGTTACCACTGAAACCACTCCCCTAGAAATATCTTGCTTAATGATATTTCCAACCTATTCCACTTCCATTTGAGGTTTGCAATTCATGTAGCGTCTATTCCACCTTAATCTAACATAAATCACATATGTAACACAAGTTGTTAGCAGTCGATCATCAGTATTTCGATTGATTGATTACATATTGTTTAACGTCCCTCTCGAGAATATTTCACTCATATAGAGCCGTCACCATTGCCGGTGAAGGGCTGCAAAATTTAGGCCTATGCTCGGCGCTTACGGCCTTTGAGCAGGGAGGGATCTTTATCGTGCCACACCGGCTGTGACACGGGACCTCGGTTTTTGCGGTCTCATCTGAAGGACCGCCCCATTAAGACGCCTCTTACGACAAGCAAGGGGTTATGAGAACCTACTCTAACTCGGATGCCAACAGGACGAAAAAGAAACGAGATCCAACATACAAGATGAAGGTGGTTAAGTTAACAATACGGAATGGAATATAACACAAGTTACAAAACGAAAACAGAGCCCAGCAGGGACAAGGAAATCTTTTGGAAAGTAGCGATGATAAAGATATGGCTGAATTCCTTGGACATGTGACAAATTTGAAAAATAATCTCTCATTTGTTAAACAAATGTTTTATGTAACACTATAAGCAATAATTTCGTTTTCCGGAAAATTCATCCGAAAATATTTTCTTGCGTCAAAAGAACAAATTTTGTGACAATGTGTACCGATTCGAATGGGATTAAATACATGCGATATTAGCATTTTCAAAGTGATATTAGGATTCAGTCGAATAGATGGAACTTAAAATACCAACAGAGTAACTTATATTTGTGAAGATTTTGCTTAGAAATTCTTCCGACCAAAAGTCGGAGCGTGTCGTTTGGATTATAAGAGTCCGAGGTGTATAAGGATTGTTAGTTTGATCATTAACCGAGGCTCTTATTTGTAGGATAGATCTAAAAGAAACATTTACATGTTCCACGTTTCTGCTAAACTAAGATCTATTAGACCTATTTCACATTTTCATTACATATCATTTCTTTTGAGGACCTACAGTCCGTAACAAAATATGAACGTGATGACTGACAAGCATTAATAATTTTAATAAGAAATGTGCAGATAAATTTAGACATTCTTGACGGAGGTTTTTGATTTCTTGTTCCCTCACACATGCTTTCTTCCGCATATTTGCACAATTCTTTCAATTTTCCTCTTGCAATATTGATGCTGTTGGAATATTGATACAAGAAGTCAATGGGCTCTACGTGTAACTTTCACTGGAGTAAACACACACTTTTAAAAGGTTGCATGTATTTAACGTAGATGGCGAAATGAGTACATCGTTCAAATTCTGCGAAAGGAGTGGGTTTCAGTCTTTGTGATCGAAAATGGTGTTCACTACTTTTAATATTTCTTCATTACAAAATTATGGCTTCTACAAATATTTAAAAAAAATTAATTAGTGATTTTTATTTAAAGTAAAAAGGCACAACACATGCAGTATCATAACAAACTATTTTAATCCATTTAGGTATGCTTTGGAACCTACACTCCTAATTGACAGTCCACGACTTTTAACAAGTTTGTTAGAGACCACCACTCACTTCAGCTTTTAAGTGTCCTAGCTGGATAATTCAAAAGTGATAAAACATGTTTACTGAATAAGCGCTCTAGCATCAGAATTCTTCATCCAAGGGTCACGCATTTCTCAGTCTTACAATAAACCTCCTTTCTCATCATGACTATGCACACATATTGCCTGCTAGGTGTTCCGAAATAAAGATATAAGAAAGTTGCTTGAGTTTGCATTGTTTTAAAAAAAAGATTTGAGTCCCGCCTCTTAGCAGGACAAGGAATGGCAGGTACCACAGAATTTACAGGAATTAATCACTTCACCTCTTGAATGCTACGCTTAATTAGCTCAGCAGTGTTTGAGAAGTTAATATTGTTTAAATATTAACACAGGATGATGAACGGATTAGCATCATCATAGATTACCAAACTATATTGAATGAATCAATCAACTTACCGTCTCTGTATAACTCCTACCAGATTGACAATCAACAACAAGATCAGTACCGCCACTCCTGCGATGATGGTATATGGTTTTATCAATTCTAAATAGTTGGTTGGCGTGGGAGAGACGGTCGTTGTGGCAATTGTAGTCATGTCTGTACTTGCAGTCGTATTATCTTGTTAGAAAAGTTACACACAAAATCATAGCATACAATTACAAGTACATGTATTGACATTTTAAGGTCAGTATGATGCTTAAACCTCCTGATAACTTACAATGCATCATTCACTGAGCTCGGAGGGCGAGGTGAACTTTGTACTAGTAGGGTAACTAAAGCATCGTATTGGTCTAGGAAATATCAATGATTCTTTTACCGTATGATTGAATAAGTCAACCATTGAAACCGTCTATTAGAGCCTACGAAAAGATGCACAGTCAACCATTTTTGTTCACAGGTAGAGTGCAGTACCTAGTCTAAAGTGATAAAGAGACGCTAGTTTTCATTGGACGACCAAAAATAATAACTAGTTGTGTCAATTTAGGATTTACAATTTTTATGGTCTGATGTTGGAAAAATCAAAGGTTATATTTACCTTGAAGGCACGTGTAGGCGAATATGGTGCTTTATTTTTCTACATTTTTGGATCTCAGCCAATTAGAAAGCTTGGAATTATTCAATCAAATATTGGTATATGATACTGTCTTTATAAAAAATTCAGTCCATTCTAAGTGAAATTATGTAAATTTGATATGTACATCTAATTTCAGATAAAACTAGACCTGACCTAACAAAATACCCCCAACTCCCAGGCGAGTATCATCCATATTGAATCATATATATAAAATATTGTAAAGGTTAAGATAAGAAAAGCATTTTCAACACTATTCGTCTTTCACCTTATTACAAGTTACAGGGTGCACTGAATTCCTTTGATTTTTAGCAAAATTCATGGTGTAAACATCTTTCAGTTATAACACGGTATATAGTTCTTTCGTGATAAAATAAAATGTTTATTCGGTATATACATACATACAAACATACATACATAAGATACCAAGGATAACCCATGAAAGCTCGAAAGCTCATTTCCAATGGGGTCCTTTTTGATGCACGGATGTTTGCGCTAGGGGGTCATTTATGTGAGAGGAAACCGGAGTACCCGGAGGAAACCCACGTGTCCGAGCGGGCGACCGCCATACCCTCTCTCCTACAACCACTGCCGATCATGGGGATTGAACTCGGGTCGTAGCGGTGAGAAACGCTACCCGGACACCCTTTTACAAGATAGGGTTAATTACTTGTTTCAATTACAGATGAATGAATGTATGTATGAAAAGACAAACGGACACGATGAAACCAATACATCTCCAAAGGTCATGTGGAAGAAAACTGGCAAAAGGTACAAAATATAATGAAAAATAACTTTAAATGACCATAATTTTCTTTAAAATTGAACGAATCTAGAACTCTACAAATACTAGGTGCAAAGGTTTGTATAGTATACGACATTTCTACAAAAATGTGTACAGTAAATGGACGGTCTTCGAGAACATCTCCATACAAAATGTAACTACGGATAGATAGACAGACAAAGTAAAACCATTACCAAACTTTGTGGGGATATATAAAAGTAGACATTCTATTTTGTGAGGACCAACTGTTTAATGATAACACACAAACTAACTGCTGAACTGTAGCTCTCCGTTAATGATAACACACAAACTGCTGAACTGTAGCTCTCCGGGAGAAAATCGGGACGTAACAGAGAGCTATAGATCCTACCTTTATAAAAAAAAACAACCCAAAAACCAACCTTCGATTTATGACGAAGTGTTTTTCTGAGTACGACTGAGGTTTTATATCGCTGTATTCTTGCACAGTTGTCTCAAAATTTAATACAAAATATTCTTAACATATTTTTCCGCTATGCATGTGTCCAAAAATACCTTCAAACATTATTAAAGCTTCAAGCGAGCCGAAAACTCGCAGCTTCAAATAATTTCGTTTACTGATGTAGCCCTGTTAGGTTGGCAGTCAATTCTAAACCTGTTGATTTCAACATCCTTAATATTTGTCAATATTTCGCTCTATTTACTTCCTATTTGATCTATTTCCCCCTCAAAATGTTAGCTAGATATTTTGGATGACATCATTCGAGTTCGGTCTTTTTTTTAAACAAGAGGCCCACAGGCCTTATCGGTCACCTGAATACTAGTGAAAAAGTATCACTACTTCCATGGGCTATGAAATCTAGAAAACATTTCCTGTTCTGAATATCTAAGCTAAATTCTAATGTTCAGCAACAGTATAAAACAAGATGTGTTCTTAAAACTTCACTGCCTTCAAAAGTGCATACACAGATGAAAGGCTTTAAATAATAGGTGTATTAACATTAAAACATCAAAAGATATGACTAATTTGGACTCATCCTTAAGTCATAACCCTGGGTTTTGATTGAAATTCACCATTTTTTGTACATCCTTTTCTGCTATTCCTAAGTATGCATTTAGATTTTATACAGTATCAGCAAACTTACACATAAATACTATATACAAAGTGTTGTCCCACCCTGGGGTCAGAACCCCTACTCCGGGGATCATCAAATTTACAATTATGGTAAAAGACTACCTGCTCTATCGATTTACTTTCAATTTAGTATCAACAGCACTAAAGAAGGTGTTATTTAAGTGTTTTACACATAAACACTATATAACAAGTTTGGCCCCGTCCTGGGGTCAGAACCCCTACTCTGGAGATCATGAAATTTACAATTTTGATAGAGGCCTTCCTGCTCTCCATCACCATGCATTTAGTTTTTCTTACACGTGTGCGGTTCTTGAGAGAGGAAGATTTTTTTTAAATGGTCAATTTTGGGCAGGTTTTGCCTCGCCCTTAAGGCCCCAGGGGTGCAGGAATCCTGAAATTTACAATGTATGTCCCCCATGTACCAAAGATGCTTCATACCAAATATGAAAAGAATTGGAATGATAGTTATCAAGAAGAAGTTAAAAATGTGTATTGTTCACACATTTAATAACTGAACATTTTGGCCCCACCCTGATACCAAAACCCCTACCCCTGGGATCATCAAATTTACAATTATGGTAAAGGACTACCTGCTCTTTCTAAATATCTATTTAGTTTCAATATAGTATCAACAACACTAAAGAAGATGTTATTTAAGTGTTTTCCACATAAACACTATATAACAAGTTTGGCCCCGCCCTGGGGTCAGAACCCCTACTCCGGAGATCATGAAATTTACAATTTTGATAGAGGCCTTCCTGCTCTCCATCACCATGCATTTAGTTTTTCTTACACATGTGCGGTTCTTAAGAAGATTTTTGAAAATTTGTCAATTTTGGGCAGTTTTTGCCCCGCCCCTAAGGCCCCAGGGGGGCTGGAGACCTGGAATTTACAATTTATGTTTCCCTTGTCCCAAAAATACTTCATATTAAATTTGAAAAGAATTGGACTGGTAGTTATCAAGAAGAACTTAAAAATGTTCAATTGTTAATGCACGACGACGGACGACAACCGATTGCAATAGGTCACATGAGTTTACTCAGGTGACCTAAAAACGAACACCACTATTGTTTGAATAAGTGTGATTCACAGCTTTCTTTAGGCTGATCCCTATTCTCGCAACACCGCTTTTACACTTTGCTTTCGAAAACGGAGTGGTTGGGGGCGGGGACCAGACTAAAGTCGCATAGCAATAAAAAGGTTAGTTTACGGCTAGAGGAACTATACATTCCTTATATTTTATATCATTTCTTTGTGTTGATGATGATGAAGACCGAATATATACCTAGGATTGAAAATATGAATAAATACAATAACCAATGGGGTTCGAATACGCAATTTCCGAGTTGCTCAATAGTTTTTTCCCTTTGTGGAACTCTTACGCACATTGAGACAAAAAACATACTATCATCCACACGCGGTGGGTACAAATGCTTATCGTTGCCTTGATATGTTGCCTAAAGGCCGATTATCAGACATCATGCAACCACCCAAACTGCAGGGACACACAATATTAGTAAGTTTATTAGTATTTGATAATAAAATAGCTCAAATAAAAATCAATAATCACGATTTTTCTTTGATTAAAATATCACTCGTGCAGAAGAGGAAATAAAAAATTATTTCATATTTAATTTAATGGCCTAATTCAATCAAATATTATTCTTGATACGGTCAATTTAATGTATACCAACGGCTGATATAAACAAAATTTACACTTTCATTACTTTTATCCGTATTAACATAGCTAGTCTATAGTATATGTATACATCTTGTACCCACCCAAGCGTTCAACAGAACACTGAACGTACCTCTATCACAGAAGAGCTGATATCTCGGAAGTTGCGTATTGACTGGTAACCTAACATAGCTACGTCAACAAAATTATTTGAAGGTGTGAGTTTTCGTTTCGTACATGTAAGGGGCTTTAATGAATATTTGAAGAAACGTATAGTGGGAAAATATATAGACTTTTCTATATCTAAAATTTGAGAAAAAAACTGCGCTGTGAATTGAAAGTTTTTGTAGCTCTCTGGTATGCCCTTACTCCCCCACCCCCAGAGATAAGTTCTGTAGTTCCACAAGCAAAAGTCATTAGTTTATTACTTTTACTTTCATGGACAGGAAAGTGTGTTCCAGACATTTTTCAACTGAAACTGGAACAAAATATGAAATTGGTTCTACATACCTGTATTCATTAGTGTTTCTGTGTAATTAGTACTGCTTTGTGTGTTGCTTATAGTTGCGGACGAAGCTGGAGGGTTAAACATAAAGGTAAGAGTTAGTCGATGGGTTAGAAAATTAGACGATGCATATTTCTATAGCTGTCTGATGTTTTCATGCAATTTTGGAGTCAGACAAGGGGAAACCTTGTCACCTTGTCTTTTTGCTATATGTCTGAATGATGTAGAGGATTTTATGCAAATTAATTATGTTAAAAATATTTCTACATTATGTGAGAAATTAGAAAATGACTCAAGTTAGATGTTTATTTATGATTATTTGTTTTATTGTATGCAGCTGACACAATATTTTTGTCAGAAACACCAACAGAACTTCAATATCAATTAGATGTACAATGTATTTCATAAATATTGTAAAACATGGCACTTAAAGGTCAACAGGTGAAGATAACTCCTATAAGCAATACAACATAGATAGTTGGGCAAACACGGACCCCTGGACATGTAAGTCCAAATTTATCATTTCTGGTAAACGTACTTCCACTATCAACACCGTTTTAAAATATAACAATAAACTCTTGAAATAGTTGAGAGTTTCAAATATATGGGTGCTACTTTTAGTAAAAGTGGTGATATAATATCGAAGAATTATTTGACAAAGGCAACGTATCTACAGGTATGTATGGTGTCATTGGAAACTTAACTTTAGAACTGGTAATGCAAGATAACATATATAAGCAGGCAGATGGACAAGGATGTAGAATTTGTCAACTATGCAATAGAAATGAGATTGGTGATGAATTTCACTACATATTTAATTGTACTTATATATCTGTAAAACAAGCTAGGCAACTCAATGTTTCAAGGTACTACACAAATCCTAACAATCATAGATTTAATCAACTATTTAATGTAACTAACAGAAACACATTAATCGGATTATGTGAATTTATAAGAATTATTATGGAGAGAGTTAATTCTCCAAGTTAAACATACTTGTTTTCTTTTTGGTACATGTAACTGTTTCACGCTTGTTTGCTTTTATTTTGCAATATCCTTTTCAATGCTTTACTTTGTATTGTAAGAAACTAATACATTGATTGAATGATACTCACGAGAATTTGCCTGTACAGCAGCGAGGCAGATAAGAATGAGTACTTCTATGATTGTCCCTCGTTCCGGGTTGGTGCAGGACATTGTTATCGTGTAATTAGTTCCCCTTCAATTCAAGGATGCGTATCTATATCATAATTAATAAAATTCTTACAACAACCAATATGGAATAATAAATTATTCACATATAAAGGTAAGTCACTATATTTCTCTGATTGGATTAAAAGTAATCTGCTCTATGTCAAAGATATATGTGACTCAAGTGAATTTGCCAATATAAGATTTTATATTCAGTTTTTAGAGAATTTATAAACAAATATGATCTTTCAATTGTTCCATTTATCACAAACTCTCCAATAATCCCTCGCTTTCAGTACGGTAACAAACTATTAGACTTAAGCAAAGGTATTTCAAAAATATTTTACAAAATTTTATGCAATAAAAAATCACGTACACCTATTTATCAGTCATTCTATGAAAGAAAATTTCATATTCAGTGTAAATCATCATGGGTAAAAATATATAGACATAAAATTGCAAATATTTTTGATAAAAAGGTTGCAGAGTTCAACTATAAACTTCTGAACAACTTGCTCAGCAATAATTTATTCTTAAGTAAATGCTGCCAAGATATAAGCAGTAAATGCAACTCATGTCCAAATGAAACAGAAAATTGTAAACATTTAATATTTGATTGTTCAAATGTCAAAGATATTTGGAATTTGATAAGTTCCTCATTAAAATTTGAAATTAGCTGGAAACATATTGTTATTGGCTTCTATCAGGAAACAAATGACAAAATATCAGTTCTTAATATTTTAATTTCTTTCATTGCTTATCGTATATACAAATTCAAAATGTTATGTAGACTCAATAGCAAAAATGAAACACAAGAAAGAGTTAAACAACATATAAAATATGAATTGCTAACATATCATAAAGTACTTAAGAAATGTAACACTCATAACTCGAATTATATAGACATTATATTAGGAATTTCGGATAAACTTTAATAAAATTAAATCAATGTGCGAGACATTATCAGTATTGTAACATACTTTTAATTAATATACATATATTTCTTACTATTCATATGTCTGTATTTATTTGTAATCGATATGTTCACGTACAACATATATTTAATTATGTAAATGTAGTTTTACGTATGATATAAATCCACCTCTACTGGGAGAAAATGGTCTCCCGGCTAGGCTGCCCTAGGGTCATCTCTGGACTCTAGTTTGTGTGTGTGGACCCTGAGGCAGCATGAGTGGTATTATGTTTTAAGAAAATCCCTAGCTTTATTATATCTAACATTATGGCACTGTTGAATACTGTATAACCTATATATTTAAATGTCAACTATGACAATATTACTCTGACATGCAATGAAATTTATGTATTCAATGAATGTACATCTAAATTAGTTAATATATATATATATATATATATATATATATATATATATATATATATATATATATATAATAAAATACAGTTTGTTATTTCGCGTTGGTACTAATGACACCTATACTGATCAAATGATATACGTTTATGATAATATATTCACAATCAATATATTTTTTATCAACACTGATGTGGAGTTTCGATGAAGAACTGGACATACTGCTTCGTTTAGAGGTTCTCACAATACGTAATATGGATGTAAGACCAAAAATCGTGTTCTACAGTTGGTGCTAATGTAGAAGTAAACGATGAAACGTTAGTTGGGGAAACGACAGTCGCCAGCACTGTAGGAAAACCTGCATTAATAACCTACTTAGATTACGCTTGTCATATAATTTCCCACTATGTTGGCGTCCATGATATTCCCCAATCATGACAACAGAACCACATTTCATTATTCCATACATGTACACAGAAATACTCGTTCACAATTAAAACACAAGCAAGAAAAAAGAATAAAACAGGGTCCAGTTGCACAAGTCTGTTAAGTTTAACTGACAGTTAAATTCACGTTAACACTATATAAATGTTGAAGTTAATGGCAAGTTAAATGTCAGTTAAAATGTTACACGTTAACACTATATAAATGTTGAAGGTAATGGCAAGTTAAATGTCAGTTAAAATGTTACACGTTAACACTATATAAATGTTGAAGTTAATGGCAAGTTAAATGTCAGTTAAAGTTGACTAACCTTCGTGCAACTGGGTTCTGAGGGTTACCATATGTGTATTGGTAGATTTATTCATATTTGGAGTAAACATATATTGGCCTTGAAATTCATGTTGCGATTTAATTGCATATGTAATTTCTTTTTTTAAAGACGAAACTGTTAAACTCAATAACTACAAACAGTGCATGTTGCATTTAAGAAACAAACTTCATTTTTGAAAATACATGAGGGTATGAACTGCAACGCTTCTCGCCAGCATACTTTACGAGACGCATTAGCACGTGAGGAAAAAATGAAATTTATTTTTTATATTTGCATCCTGCTTTCATTTCTGTCAGAATTCCCAGTCGTTATGTTCACAACTTGATGAGGAAATGACTATCATTACAATTGTAAAGACATCAAAGACAAAACACTGGAAATGAGTACATCGCTGTCCATTTATAATATAATTGTATCATAAATAGGCATCACCGCAACCACTAACGATACAACATTCGAAAGCCACGTTATCCTATTAATGATACACTCATAACTTCAACCACTATTGATCAGCCCCAACCACTATTGATCAACCCCAACCACCACTGATCAAACCCAACCACCACTGATCAAACCCAAGCGCTAATGATTAACCCAAATCACTAATGATCAACGTCAAGCGTTAATGATTATTAACCACGCTTTTTGGAAAGTCCGAAACTCCTCTGACGAGTGAGATTAATCCTTTTCATATATTGTCCAGAAATAATTTTTCGCGAGTGTGTGTGTGTGTGTGTGTGTGTGTGTGTGTGTGTGTGACTTGCCTAGATGGTCGAGCGGTCTAGCGCGTTGGTTACACGCTGCTAGGAAACTTGGTTCCGCAGGTCGTGAGTTCAACCCCGGGTAGGGGCGGAAATGAGTATCCAAATAAAGTGCTTTATATATATATATATATATTTTTTTTTTTTTTTAAAAAGCCCATACAGATTTCCTATGTGGGTATGGTGTGACGGAAAATCACAGATCACGCGGGGTAATCAAGACAATGTGTTTAGTTTTGCATTACGGATCGGGTTGGGCCATACGCGATATGACTGTCGTGATGTCACAAGTCTCGCTAATGCACTTGTGTACATCTATTTATCGCCCTTGCACACTAAACCACGACGTCTATGACGTCACTCGCTCTAAAATCCTTCATACATTTACTTGCCCTAGTTAACGTTATACTTTCGATATATCGGCATATAGTTTTAGTTATATCAATGCATGTTCTATAAATTCTTTTCATTTTTGATCTTAGTAATTCTGTTGGTGTCGTCTAAATAAAAACTTTCTATAGCATTGAAGGTCCGATTTCTCGGACAGCAGATTTGTTTGTTTGCACATTAAAATTCTATAGCTTTTAGAATTCCTGCACAAACTTGTGATAAAAAACACCACATAGGGGTGTATTCTGCATGGAAATGATGTAGACTCCACATAAGTATATTGTTTTAATTTTTCAAAGCAACATAATTAATAAAATACCCACAACTCTCACAAAAATAAATAATTCCGGATTGCTCTCGATTTAATTCAAAGTTGATATTCATCAACAGCACACCTTTCGATCCAAAAAATCGTTCGTGCAAAATTTATTTGTATTGGTAGATTTTGATAGACTACAGTCAGTTTCTGGATTGAAGGTCGTGTTTTATATGAATTATATGACTAAATTTGAAATAAGTGGAGATTTCTGAAGAAAACCAGACCTATACCGGTTTTGTCTTGTATAGAATTCCACAAGCTGACGTTTTGGCGGGGAAATCTTGGCACGTCGCGATGGTATAAAGATTATATTATCAAATGATAACAATTTTATTTCAATTCATTCTGCTTTATTTTTTAACACACCACAGGTCCGATATAGCTAAACATGGTCTTAGTCCTTTGGATGAGTTCCCGTCCAATGCAAAATTCATGAGTAACTAATATTTTGCAAGAAAGTCACCTGGCGCGTGACACGTGTTCAGATACAAAACTTGCATTCTATACTTTGTTGCTGACGGTGTGATGACCAGATTATTTTGAGGTTAAATTTCACTTATAAAAGAGGAAAATTCTATTCTATCAGTAACGGAAAATATCACATATTAGCTTAATATAGCAGAAAAAAAATCACGCCTTTTTTTGTTTTTTGTTGTCTATGAAATAAAATTTTACTGGTTTTAAGTAAGGTGGTAAAGATAGTTTTAGATTTAAAAAAAAACTTAGGGGTAAAAAATATGCAATATCACACATCGTTCTTTATATTACACTGTTGCAAAAGTTCTAGATATGGGCCACTAAACCGGAACGATATAAGCTTTTGTCTAATAAGGCTTGAAGATAGCGATTTTTTATCATTTTAAAGAAAATAGTGGGGAATTCATTGTTTTATTACGTCATCCATTGTATTTATAATACACTATTAAAATTGAACTATTTTTGTCTTTCTTACATATTTAATAACACATGTATGCAGACAATTTTGTTCCTTATTTAGTTTTAAACCATAGTCAGAATGAGGACCAAATAGACTATTCGTTGCCTTACTGTTTCTTCTTTTAAGATCTTCTCATTTCTCTATCTTCCGGACTGTTTTGTTGATAAATGTCCCCAGAAACTATGCAAGGGCCTCGTAAAATGAAACCTTTCTAGGATGATAGTATACTTTTTTTTTTTACAGTATAAATTCAGAATCCCCACGCGCATGCACTTGCTCTCAATTTTGATTGATACTTAAATGTCTGACTTTCTTCTGCATGCAGGAAATAGAATTTACATCATAGGTAGATACTATAAGTACATATACATTGAGATTTAAAGAAAGCTGACGCGCATCTATACACGCGCATCCATTTTTAAAAGTCGATATTCATTTACAGATACTTTTTTGTTTAAATCTTTTCAATTTGATGTTGAAGGTTTATCATGAGATTTCTGCCTGTTTAATGGCCAAATATAATTGCCAACACGTGCATTTTTATAGCTAATTAATTTAGGCATATAAAATTATTTCCTGTTAATGAAATACAAGTAGCACTCCTTACTGATCAGAATATTCAAAACTGCTGACAGGATGCGCAAGCATGTACGGTAAATTATGATTTGATAATATTTAAACTCCTATAACTCTCTTATGAATGAGGAAAATAGAATGATATTCACATCATAGGTATATGCTTAAAGTGCATATAAATTAATATAATCAAACGTGGTGAAACACATGCACGTGTATGCCCGTACATTTGTTTGGAATTGCTATTTAACCTTTTCGTTTTTTAAAATCAATTTTTTGATTTGCGTTGTAAGTAACACTTGAGACTC
The DNA here is from genome assembly GCF_947568905.1 of Ostrea edulis. Taxonomy (NCBI): domain Eukaryota; kingdom Metazoa; phylum Mollusca; class Bivalvia; order Ostreida; family Ostreidae; genus Ostrea; species Ostrea edulis. Next base: position 16,468,671 of record NC_079164.1, on the reverse strand, counting down.
ATTGCTGTTGAAATTATAAAGAAAATATATAAATAAAAAACAACCACTTGCGAGGACGTGCATATCCATGCTGTATATTTTGATTACATGATTTTACAATTCGCCTTAGGGTTTTATTTTCAATGAAATGTTCTGTATTTTATGTAGATATATTTAGTATTGCAATCGATCGGAATGGACAAATTAACGATCAGCACGTGCATCACATGCACCAATTTTGAAAGAATACCGAAATGTCGTTAGATTGATTGAATTATTAAATGTTGTTTAACGTGCCTCTCGAGAATCTTTCTCATATGGAGACGTCACCATTGCCGGTAAAGGGCAGCAAAATTTAAGCTTATGCTTGGCGCTTATGACCTTTGAGCAGGGAGAGATCTTTATCGTGCCACACCTGCTGTGACACGGGGCCTCGGATTTTGCGGTCTCACCCGAAGGACCGCCCCATTTAGTCGCCTCTTACAACAAGCAAAGAGTACTGAGGACCTATTCTAACTCGGATCCCCACGGAACTAAATCTTTTAAAAATGTAGAATTAGGAAGAAATTCGTATTGTTAGTATATAAGTGTCTATTAACCATATAAACAATTGGAATACTTAATAAAGCCATCACTAGGTAGATGGGGGAATGTTTGGCAAACATCTGTAACGGTCACCCTTACATTTAGCATTAGTCGGTGCGATCATTTGCTTATCAAACAGGAAGTTAGAGCACACCTCAGCTCTTTTCTTTTTTTGCATTTGAAATTAAGTTATCAAGAAAAATATCGGAAACACGCTAAAAATCCCATTTCGTATATTTGTACTGACCCGCTATTTGACAGAATTAGAAAATGATTTCAACAAAGTTCTTACCAATGAAGAATTACAAGCTCTGCTTGTATTTAGAATCCTGTAAAACGTTACAATCGCTGAACAACAAACTTCTTCCTAGTCACCAAAAGGACTTTCCTCCTAGTTGTCGTAATATTTCGATCGAGGAAGGAAGTATTATTAACTACATGTATTTCATTTAGATCGGAATATAAATTTAGAATCTATATAATTGTACCACGTGAAGCAGGGAAATGAACCAAACCTAAATCTAAACAAATTTAAAGCTTTTACATTAAAGTGCAAAGTGGATTATTTCAATACGATATGAAGTATCATTTTAGAAAGTTAATGCGATAAAATTCAAGCATTCAATAAATAATAATAAGTAACAATCGTGATTTCTCTCGGATTCAATTAATGTAACAAAAATCATAACATCTGTCCAATACAGAATTACACACACACACACACACACACACACACACACACACACACACACACACACACACACACACACACACACACACACACACGTGTGTGTGTTTTAAAACGTTAGTATTGTCGTTGAAGTTGTCAATATTGACTTTATTTTAACATTGACTATGGCTTTGTCAGTTGACACTTTGACATTATATTGACGTTGTCAGTTTAACTTTAACATTATTGGCGTCAGTTTAACTTTAACATTATTGGCGTCAGTTTAACTTTGACATTATTGACGTCAGTTTAACTTTGACATTATTGACGTCAGTTTAACTTTGACATTATTGACGTCAGTTTAACTTTGACATTATTGGCGTCAGTTTAACTTTGACATTATTGACGTCAGTTTAACTTTAACATTATTGGCGTCAGTTTAACTTTGACATTATTGGCGTCAGTTTAACTTTGACATTATTGACGTCAGTTTAACTTTGACATTATTGACGTCAGTTTAACTTTGACATTATTGGAGTCAGTTTAACTTTGACATTATTGACGTCAGTTTAACTTTAACATTATTGGCGTCAGTTTAACTTTGACAATATTGGCGTCAGTTTAACTTTGACATTATTGACGTCAGTTTAACTTTGACATTATTGACGTCAGTTTAACTTTGACATTATTGTCGTTGTCAGTATACAAGTAATGCTGACATGATTGACATCGATGTTGACGCCATTTTAACATTAAATCCATGACCTTATTAGTTTAACTTTGGCATTATTGACATTGCTATTTTAAACATTGACATTATTTGCGTTGTCACTTTATCATTGATATTCAGAAGACAAAACAAAATACCTTCATGTCTAACACCAGCATTCGGCAATTTATATTATATTTAAATCATGCATTGTATCCTGTTTTGATAGTTTGCCTTGTAGATGCCTCTATATAAATTTCTGAAGTTAACAGGTGCTAGGGTTACGATTAAGTGATCATACTTATAACATACTCTCAATCTCTTGATTGAATACAATAAATTTGAGATGATAATGTGTTGTATGCGGAAGACAAATGCAGAACATTGAGACAGATTGTGATCTTAGTTGTCTATGTAAGCTTCCTTCTAAAAATAAGCTGGTAGTAATTTTGTAAACATTTTTTTCTAGTTCTGTACGTTTGTAAACATTTTTTTCTAGTTCTGTACGTTTGTAAACATTTTTTTCTAGTTCTGTACGTTTGAAGTATCACAGCAAAGAACACAGTACATTGTACAGTTGTTGGTTTAATTGAAATTGTGATAAATTCTTTAAAATATCACTTTATAAGCCATAATGAATTCTGGTATACATCTGAAGAGCCACCTACTTAAAAAGTATGCTTCCATAACACAAATTCAGTGTTTATATGTGTAGCCCTGTCTATGGAACTGTAAAGTGTCCGGTGTATAATTGTGTTTGCCAGATTTAAATCAGAAGAGAGTGTCAGGACTCAATCTGAAGAGAGTGACAGAACTCAATCGGAAGAGAGTGTCAGGTCTCAATGAGAAGAGAATGTCAGAACTCAATCAGAAGAAGAATGTCAGGATTCAATCAGAAGAGTGTCAGAACTCATCAATCAGAGGAAGAGTGTCAGGATTCAATCAAAAGAGAGTGTCAAAACTCAATCAGAAGAAGAGTGTCAGAACTCAATCCGAAGAAGAGTGTCAGGATGCAACCAGAAGAGAGTGTCAGAACTCAATCAGAAGAGAGTGTCAGCCTGTCAGGACCCAACCAGAAGAGAATGTCAGTATTCACTTAAAAGAGAGTGTCATGATTCAATCAGAAGTGTCAAGACTCAATCAGAAGAGAATGTCAGTATTCACTTAAAAGAGAGTGTCATGATTCAATCAGAAGTGTCAAGACTCAATCAGAAGAGAGTGTCAGGATTCACTTAAAAGAGAGTGTCAGAACTCAATCAGAAGAAGAGTGTCAGGACTCAACCAGAAGAGAGTGTCAAAATTCAATCAGAAGAGAGTATCAGAACTCAATCAGAAGGGAGTGTCAGAACTCAATCAGAAGAGAGTGTCAGCCTGTCAGGACTCGATCAGAAGAGAATGTCAGGACTCAACCTGACGAGAGTGTCAGGATTCACTTAAAAGAGTGTCAGGATTAAATCAGAAGAAGAGTGTCAAGATTCAATCAGAAGAGAATGTCAGAACTCAATCAGAAGAGAGTGTCAGGGCTCAACCAGAAAAGAGAGTGTCAGAACTCAATCAGAAGAAGAGTGTGTCAGGACGCAATCAGAAGAGAGCGTCAGGACTCAATCAGAAGAGAATGTCAGAACTTAACCAGAAGATTGAGAAGACTCAATCAAAAGAGAATTGTCATTCCTTGACCAGATAAAATATTCAAATTCCAATCAGGCCTCAACCCGAAAACAGTCTAAGTCTTGGGCGTCACAATTATAGTTCTGTTTCCTCGTGATGAATGGTGTACTTTGGTAGGAAGTCAAATAGCAATTACCTCTCCTTAGTTAACTTCAAAGCGTGTAGTTATAACGAAATAGTCAGATTATAGCCAGGTCTACGTTGCTTACACGATATAGTAACAAGGAAACGGAAGAATAAAGTTTACTAACGGTTTATTTTGGTCTTAATTCTAGCTTCAATTTCAAACTGCATAAATAACAAGTTGCTCCACTTTTTTGGCACGCTGTTTTTGGCGATATTTAGCTCCAAAACTTCATAGTTATTTTGGATTTCAAACATTTCGGTTGAGCATCACTGAAGAGACATTATTTGTCAAAATGCGCATCTGGTGCATCAAAATTGGTACCGTATACGTTTTACATTATACAAAACAAATGATAATTTAAGTAAGGAATCATCAATTTACTCATTTTCATCAAAAGGCCAAAAACAATATTACTCTGAGGTTTGGGATAAAACAAATATTGGTCGCATGTGTCGACCATAATCAAATACGATAATTCAAGTATCATATCATAATGTTGCTTATCTATGAAAATAGTGTTGGTCGACAAATACTGCCCATTGCATTTTATTAGAAAATGCACAACTACCTCTTTTAAATCAGCCTATCTAAAAAAATATTTTGATTTTCAATAAATACCCATGTGTTTATGGTCTCTTATCAGGTAGTTCATATATGTATGTAAATTAACTGTGATATTTTCATGTTATATATATATATCAAAACTAGTTTTAGCTCACCTGAGCAGAACGCTCAAGTGAGCTTTTCTGATCAAAATTTATCCGTTGTCTGTCGTCGTCAACTTTTCACATTTTCGACTTTTTCTCAAGAACCGCTGGGCCAATTTCAACCAAACTTGCCATAAAGCATCCTTGAGTAAAGGGCTTTCCAGTTTGTTCAAATGAAGGGCCATGTCCCTTTCAATCGGGAGATAATCACAAAAATGCAAAAATAGGGTGGGGTCATTTAAAAATCTTCTCAAGAACCACTGGGCCAGAAAAGCTGAGATTTAAATGAAAGCTTTCTGACAGTGCAGATTCAAGTTTGTTCAAATCGTGACCCCCGGGGGTTGGATGGGGCCACAATAGGGGATCAAAGTTTTACATACTAATATATAGGACAAACCTTTAAAAATCTTCTCAAGAATCACTGAGCCAGAAAAGTTGAGATCTACATGAAAGCTTCCTGACATAATGCAGATTCAAGTTTGTTCAAATCATGGCCCCCGGGGATCGGATGGGGCCACAATAGGGGATCAAGGTTTTACATGCAAATATAAATGAAAAATCTTTTAAAATCTTCTTCTCAAGAACCACTGAGCCAGAAAAGCTGAGATTTACATGAAAGCTTCCTTACATAATGCAGATTCAGGTTTGTTCAAATCATGGCCCCTGGGGGTATGATGGAGCCACAATAGGGGATCAAACTTTTACATACAAATATATAAGGAAAATCTTTAAAAATTTTCTTCTTAAGAACCCCTGGGCCAGAAAAGCTGAGATTTACAAGAAAGCTTCCCGACATAGTGCAGATTTAAGTTTGTTATAATCATGGCCCCCGGGGGTTGGATGGGGCCACAAAATGGTATCAAAGTTTTACATACAAATATAATTATAGGGAAAATCTTTAAAAATCTTCTCAAGAATCACTGAGCCAGAAAAGCTGATATTTACATGAAAGCTTTCTGACATATTTCAGTTTGTTAAAATGTTGGCCCCCAGGGGTACGATGGAGTCACAAGGGGGGATCAAAGTTTTGCATACAAATATATACTAGGGAAAATCTTTAAATATGAGCCAAGGTGACTCAAGAGAGCGATGTGGCCCTTGGGCCTCTTGTTAAAACTAATTATGCAATCCTATATAAATAAAGGATATTATCACCCCCCCCCCCCATGAAAAAACAACCCTTAAAAAGTAAAAAAAAAAAATCTACTTCGTGTGGGAATGAATTATTGTAGTGGAAAATATTCTTTTCGTTTCAAGGTATTTCAACACTTAAATTACTGAATTCAGATATATAAATCTGTTAGAATTCAGGGCAGGAAATACCTGTTGTCGCACTTGTACAATAGCAAAATAAGATTTAGGTAAAATGATATAAGGGTAATGAAAGGTAGGACAATACCAAATACATACAGTATCAGGTACATGAACGATAACACAGTGTAATAAACATCCTTATTATACTTTCATTTAAAATACTTGAATCTGATTGGTCGAGAAGCATTTGAAAAAAAACCCATATTGTTACCCTCTGAGAACAGAAAGCACGCGGTCCAGGGTGATAGTATCTCGCAACGGATAACAGTACTTGACAACGGGTGAAATTATAAAAATCAAAGTACTGAGAATCGCTAGGCTAGGGTTTTAATGATGCTGTATGGATATACAAGTTATGATAGTACTATTAACATATCAAAACAAAATGTTCAATAATTTGCTGCAATTGCTAAGTAAAGGAAAGAATAAGATATTGGAAGTTTGGAACATTTTTCTAAACAATTATAAATGCATGCTACACTAGTATTTAAGATGGGGATTTCCTTATGAAATATTTTTCATGAAATGGAAAAATGAAAATGTTTTACAGTAATTCATATTGTTGTTCAATTTAGTTCGATCCTTATTGTAAAAATGATTTATAACGTAATGGGACTGTTAAATTAATGAAATGACCACATTTTGCAGTGATATACATATTATGCATAAAACGTTTGCTGGGATAAATTACAAACTCGTTTTGATATGAGGAGAGTGCACCTTTTTATTAACTCTCATCATTTCATCTCGATCAAATGTAATTGTATTTCTCGACAATCTCAAGAATGTTCTCAAATAATTCGAAACCAATTCTAAATCATTTGATAAATTCTCACATATTTGCCTCATAGCATTCCAATGTTCTCGAATGATTCCGAAGGTATTTTCATTCGCCTGATGAAATCCCAAAAGTATACCCCATTATCTAAATCAAATCTAAGTGTAAAATCTCAATATATCTCATATTCTAAAGAAATGTTAAATCGAATTAATCCCATTCAGATTTTTAGATGGGGTCACGTGACCCCGTCTATTAGTTTACTGTCAGTCGAGGCCTCAAAACGGAAGCCGTGCCAAGAACACATGAATTGAATCTACGTGGAAGAAAAGAGTGCATAAATTGCACTGATCATTTTGTACACAGATTTGAAAAATATAAGATCAATATTTTGAAAGAAAACACCAAACAATCTTTTTATTTTTCATTGATATATTAGATGAATTTGAATTATCTTTTAAACAGAAACGAGGGCCTCCGTGGCCTAGTGGTTAGAGCATCGCGCTCAAAATCACACAGCCTCTCACCTTTGTCGGCGCGGGTTCGAATCCTACTCGCGCTGGTAAGTGAGAAAGTTTCCCAGTTTACTTTTGGAAGGTCGGTGGTCTCTTCCCAGGTACATTCTATCTGGGTTCTCTCTTCCACTAATAAAAAACTGGGCGCCACCAGATAACTGAAAAATTGTTGAGTGTGGCGGAAAACATCAATCAATCAATCAAACAGACACGATTGTTGTTTTCATGAGCAAATATTCTTACTTTGTTTATATCCGGCCTTTTTTACGGAAGAAACCGAGAATATGCGAATGTATCCGGAGTTTGTCGTGTTATTCATTCTATGCACGCAAAAAATAGTTTTAATGCAAGCCAACAATATTACCTCCGACAACTGTACAGGCGAGTTCTTTGGGACGTTTTTCTTATTTATTTTGAGGTCAAAAGGTCAAAGTCTCTTTTTCACTATATACTGTAGATTTCAGTTTGCCTCTAACTCTAACTTTTATACATGTACTTGCTGGTGCATGGTTATCAGACTTCAAATCCTGATGACATTCAAGATTCATGTTGCTTTTGAAATTCAAAGGTCAAGGTCATTGTCACACTAAATACCTATTGTGACCATTTAAAGCTTCATACTTATAAACTACATGTATATAAAATACGTGCATGTTTTTACTTCGTGAATGTAAGCGCGCATAATTTTCCAAACTGCAACTCGGCCATATGCATACTATTTTGAAATTATATAATTTACAGCTCTTTATATTATATCATTTAAAAAAAGATGTCTGGCCTGTGGACTTGTATATTCATGATTGACTATCATATGCATATAACTTTCATTGCATAGGAAACTTCTAGTCCTAATGTGTGTCAAAAAATTAGAAATTATGTAAATAATTTGTTAAAATGTTTACAATTCACATGCACATATTTACAGTTCTAGTAGTTTAGAAACTATTTTTATGCCCCCGAGATCGAAGATCAGGGGGCATATTGTTTTTGTCCTGTTTGTCATTCTGTCTGAAAGTTTAACCTTCCTAATAACTTTTGAACAGTAAGTGATAGAGCTTTGATATTTCATTTGAGTATTTTTTGTGACAAGACCTTTTTGTGGGTACCAACATTTTTGACCCTGTGACTTTGACCTTGGAGTTTGACCTACTTTTTGAAAACTTTAACCTTGCTAATAACTTTTGAACAGTAAGTGATAGAGCTTTGATATTTCCCATGAGTACTCCTTGTGACAAGACTTTTCCGTTTGTACTAAACTATTTGACCTTGCCATTTGACCTACTTTTAAAAAGATTGACATTGGTCATAACTTCAAAATGGTAAATATCAGAGCTTTCATATTGCACTTGAGCATTTCTTATGACAAGATCTTTCTATTGGTACCAAGACATTTGTCTTTGTGACCTTGGTCATCTTCGGAATTGGCCATTATCGGGGCATTTTGTGTTTCACAAACAAATCTTGTTTTATACAAGTTTGGATTGTTTACATGTCCATCTCATTATAACCGTTTCTGTGATACTGAAAATAGCGATGAAAACCCAGCATTGCAATTTATTTAACCCTTATCAGGCATCAGTCTGTATTATTAACTCAAAATCTCACATTGCAACAGTATTATATTCATTACACAATCATAGTTCTCTGTTCTGTATCGATGTTGTTACTATTCAACAGTAATGTTTTTACAATTGTTAATTGTCCAGATACTGGTATATGCATAATATTCTAAAATGCCTGAATTTGCAGCACTTCATGTTATATTGTTCCACTTGAGAAGACAGTTGGTCTGGTTTGTGGACTTATTTTCCATTGCATAGGAAACTTCTAGCCCAAATGTGTGTCAAAATATTTGAAATTACTATGCTACCAATTTTGTTTACAATTTTCATGTTCTTGTTTACAGCTTTAGTAGTTTAGAAAATTTCCTTTACTAAAGAAAGAATTGGAGTGTTTGCATTTCCACTTGAGTTTAACCTTTCATGTGTTATTGACAGGTTGTCTTGTGCAATTCCAAAGTATGCCATTATCAATTTTATCTTTAACATTTGGTTTCATTATGTTGGTCCATAACAAATAAGCTATTAAACATATACTGCCATATGTCAACATATCATATGTAATCTTTCTGTTCTGTTGACATATTAAACTTTGTTCCATACCTTATCTATATTTCTTTTCATTTACTTTATTATAGCATTCATGCTTTTTCATAAGAGTTCAGCACCTGATTTAGCTATGAATAGCTGAAGAGCTAAGTGCAAGTTAAAATGGTGACCTTCACTATAAGATACAAACCAAGAGTATTGAGGTTTAATAAGGAAGGAACTATCTCGGCGAATGATAACCAAAAATATCGAGTTCTGGATCATATTGATTAAACAAAACTGGCCACAAGACTAGGAGGTCACAATACAAGCATTCCTTTAGATATTCGTTTTGGCCTCAAACCGCCACGGTGACCGAGAGGTTAGAGCGTTCGCCCCGCATGCGGAAGGCCGGGGTTCGAATCCCGACCGCGACAGACCTAAATCGTAGTGAGTTCCATCGCCAAACGCTTGGCATCAGGTGTGAATGTCACGGGTCCTCGAAGGTGACCTTAAAAACGGATGACCCGTGTCACAGTAGGTGTGGCACGCTAAAGAACCCTCACTGCTCAATGGCCATAAGCGCCGAGGATAGGCCTAAATTTAAAGCCCTTCGCCGGTCTAGGTGACGTCTCCATATGAGTGAAAAATTCTCGAGCGAGACGTTAAGCAAAATACAATCAATCAATCAAAACCATAAAAAAGGAACAGACTTCAAGATTTTGAACACTTCTTTTTCTTATATCAAAAACACGAATAGGAAGTTGTACGTAAATCTACAATTCAAGACCTGTCTGATTAAAGTATTTGTCTGGAGAGTTTTCATATGAATTGTCATATTAGCATAACTGCACCATTTCTGAAAGTTATGCATTGAATAATTTGACCCCGTCTTTCAGTACTTTGATTATATAATGTATCTTGTATTTTTTAAAACTGTTTATAATTTTTAATTTGTGAGTATCACTTCTTAAAACATGTGAAAGTAAATTTCTTTTTTTCAAACAATTTCTTAATTATGCCTAGAACTGGCCATGGTATTATATGAATGTATCCAATCCATGGTGCCCTAGGTGAGGATCAAGACCCTTTTCGCATTCACTGTACATTATGAATATTCATATATGTTATATAATATTAAGTAACAATCACTCCCTTATATGACCTAGAAACCCATTATTTGAGGTGTCCTGCCTCTAGTAGCGTAGCGCAGGGTACACGATGAACTGTCTTGTGTAGAATTAAAATACCTTGACCTATATGTTGTTTTTTTTCTTTTTCGTTATATAAAACATTGAAATCAAATTTCTGAATTTAACAATATTATCACAGCCAATACTTTACCCTGTTTCTAATTATACACAATAATGTACTATAGGCCTATAACATTATTTTCTGTAATAATAATTGGCGCATGTATATGATTTTGTAATTACTGTGCTATATATGTGTCCAATCCAGGGGCCCCTGGTACTCTAGGCGAGAATTAAAATGGGGTACCTGATAATAAAAGAAAGAAAATTAGGCTTAGATCTATATAATATTGAATACTTTTTCAAATGATTTCAAAACAATATTGTGATTTTCTTTAATTTTCATATCAAACTTCATTCTTCTCAATTTACTAGAACAAAGAAAAAATATCTAAATTTGATATTGGTTTTGTAGGATAATTGTTTCAAATTTGAAAATCACATAACGTTTTCTCTAAATTAAAAGTTAGGGTCTAAATATGTTTGCTTAGTATTATAGTACATGTATATTGTATATTGTTATACCCCTATAAAACAGTTCCTATATAACTCCTTACAAAAAAGTCCAACATTTCGACTGTTCTGACAACTGTTGGACCAGGAACTGTTACAAAAACTGTTGACCGATGACGTCACATGGCGCTAACTCGAGTTATATTTTCGTGCCGTTTGGATAAAGAGCATACAATATGATGTCTGGGAAATAAAAGTAAAACATCAAAATATACAATTTGATGTCAGGGAGAAAACAGATAAGACAATGTCATATACAATATGATGTCAGGAAAACAAAAGACAAGACAACAGAATTAAATATCATATCAGGAATTGAAAGGACGGTTGTATATTGTTTAACGTCCCTCTCGAGAATTTTTCACTCATATGGAGACGTCACCATTGCCGGTGAAGGGTTGCAAAATTTGGGCCTATGCTCGGCACATGCCTTTTAACAGGAAGAGATATTTATAATTATGCCACACCTGCTGTCGGTTTGTGCAGTATCATCCGAAGGACCACCCTATTTAGTCACCTCTTACGACAAGCAGGGGATTCTGAGAACCTATTCTAACCCGGATCCCCACGGTCGGGATATGAAATGTAAGACAATAAAATATATAATATAATTGAGGGAAATGCAAGAGGCCCACAGGCCTTATGGGTCACCTGAGTACTACTTATAAGTATCACTAGTCCCAAGGGCTATGCAATATACTGTTCTACGGTATTGAGCAATAGTATTAAACAAGATGTGTTCTTTCAAAAAACTTTAATGCCCTCAAAAGTGCATACACTGATGAAAGGCTTTATATAATATGATATAATAATGTATTAACATTAAACGATATGACTAATTTGGACCCATCTTGGTGTCAAAACCATGGGGTTGCGAAATTCACCATTTTTGGTACATCCTTTTCTGCTATTCCTAAATATGCATTTAGATTTCATACGGTATCAACGAACTTAGAAAGGTCCTTCAAATCATTACAGAATGTATAATAATTTTGGCAACACCCTGAAACCAAACCCTTACCCCCTAGAAACCTGAAATTTACAATTTTGGTAAAGGACTACCTACTTCTTCTAAATATCCATTAAGTTTCAATTTAGTATCAATAGCATTAAAGCAGATACCATTTATATGTTTGCACATATACACTATAGATACCAAGTTTGCCCTCATCCTTAGTCAGAACCTCTACTCCGGGGACCCTGAAAGTTACTATTATGGTATAGGTCTTCCTGCTCTATATCACTATGTATTTAGTTTTTCTTAAAGATATACAGGTATAGAGAAGATTTTTGAAAATTTGTCAGTTTTTATCAGTTTTCTCCCACCCCTAAGGCGAAGGAGTCCTGAAAATTACCATATATGTCCTCCTTGTCCCATAGATGCTTCATACCAAATTTGAATTATAATAGTAGTTATAAATCAAGAAGTTAAAAATTTCTATTCCCACATTTAAGGACATGCGGGACGATGTGGCCAAAAATAACTCGTCAATGAATATTTTTTCTTTTTTTCATGAAGCACCATCAGGATGTCCTGTACAATGTGTATAAATTTCATGGCCACTTTCTAGGTATACAAGGGAGATAATAAGCTTTGAATTACCCCCCTTTTCGAAAACTGAGAATTTTACAAGATCATTCCGATTTTCATTTCAAAAAAATAATTTGATAGAATTTTTATTTATATCTTTTACAATAATTTTTAAAATATATGTAAAATATAAAATATATAATAATAAAATGCTTAAACATAACCATATAATAAGAAATTGGGAAAATTTAAGGCTTTGGGGTGGAAATTGGTACTCAAAAACAGGGTAGTCCAGATACTAAATGAAGCACTGCTCAAAAACTTGTCAATGAATTTTTTTGCAAACACTGCAATTAAAAGCTGTTCATATACCCAACTTCCTGTAGAAATATGAAGGGGTGAAGCTAATCTTGATTTTGAGGTAGGCGTCCTTGAAGTTATACATTGATATGTTCACTTGGGGTTAGGCTTGGCGAAATATTTGTTATTAATAACTTTCAAGCTTATATTCTTTTCATGAACAACTACTGTTAAAAGTAATGGGGGATGGGACAGTCTCAATTTATTTGCACTACAAAATTAAAAAAAGAAGAAGCTCATTGTCAAAGACGGGGGGGGGGGGGGGGGGGGGGGGGGGGGGGGGGGGGGGCTAATTCTTCGTGCCTGTTTTGGAATACATTGTTAGAAACTATATTTGTTTTGAACCTATTGAAATATTTAGAATTTTCATAATTATGGAACAAAAATTGAGATAATGGAAACAAATTTAAATTTAGTTTTTTTTTTTTTAAATATACATGTATATATTAAACATGGCTTCGAACAAAACGTCTAGCTCTAAACAATACGTCTTCTTTCAAACCACGGGTTAGGTCTAGTTAACGTCAATATGAGCTACTACTTCTTTTACTAGATTAACAGCATTTCCGCGGCCATGGTAGCTAGTGTCGCTTGACTCGATCGTCTCCATGCTATTTTTCAAAGTATTTATGTATCGCACATGTTGTGACTTTGCACCTTTTTCTTTTTCACACGTCTGCTTCTCGCATACATTCCGACGTGTGTCATATTTTTTAAATTAGTTACCATTTCCATAGCAGTGTTTCGTAAAGTTAGTAAAAATAATTTGGAATATGAAATAGTTTCAGAGATAAAGCGTACTTATATTTACGTGAAAATGCTTGCAAAAATTAAACATTCCTAGTATGGACGTTAATATTTGACCAAAAGTAACGATTGCCGTCATAAGGGGGGGGGGGTATTTTTCGCAAACAAGGATCGATTATAAAAGCACCTGAATAGTTTGTACGTCTCCCAAGCAAGATTCGGAGAAATGTGTGTCCAGATCTAGTTTCACACTACTATAGTAAATATCAACAAACGATCATCATCTTACACTTGCACTGAGTCATTGTTTACAGACGGTTGACTTTCTTTTGGTAAATGCCTAGAGATGCAAATTGCATGTGCATGTAGGAGCGATTTTGGTGACTATAAATTGTAGGCTATAGTATCAAAATTATTGTGGCGCATACTATACATATATTTAATATATGCAATGTATATATATGAAAAAGAGACTTGTAATCACTATGAAATAAAATGAAAATTATAATTTGACAAGAATTCAATCTACAGATTTACACAAAACACTTGACAGCGGTAGCAAATTACAACAAAATATGATGACATTTTCCCCGCGATACAACGTCGTGACGTACTTTTTTTTTATTATGACGTCGTATAGTGTGTCTGTACAGTATTGTGATTTTTCTCGGGAAGCTTAACTACGCTGCGTCCGGTTCTAAATTTATAATAAATTCGCAACCATCACGTGATCATCGTCCCGCATATCCTTAATAACTGACTATTTTGGTGCCAACCCGATACCAATCCCTTATACCTGGGATTATCAAATTTACAACTTTGCACTACCTGTTCTTTCTAAATATCCATTTAGTTTCAATTTAGTATCGACAGCACTAAAGATGTTTTACAAATAAATACTATATACCAAGTTTGGCCCCGCTCTGGGGTCAGAACTCCTACCCCAGGGATCATGAAATTTACAAATATGGTAGAGGCCGTTCTTCTCTACATCACAATGCATTTATTTTGTCTTACACATGTGTGGTTGTAGAGAAGATTTTTTGAAAACTGGTCTACAAAATTGGCCCGCCCATAAGGCGGACGACGACAGTCGCATGACGACAACAATTGCAATAGGTCACCCGAGTTTACTCAGGTGACCTAAGAAGATAAGATCATCGAAAATGCAAAATGATATCACGGAAATAAAAGTTGAGACAATATAATATACGACAGTGTCAGGGAAATTGATGGCAAAACAATAGACTACAAAATGATGTCAAGGACATAAATGGTAAGACAATACAATATAGAGTGTCAGGAAAATGAAAGATAAGACAAAAAAAACAACAACATACCATATGAGATGTCAGGGAAATAAAAAGTACGACTAAAAGAATCCTTCATTAGTACGAGTGTGGGGTAGGGAAATTCTACTGAGGGGACAAGATTCGCAGTCTATGACGAGGCTTTACAGCGAATCTCGTCCCCTCCGTGGAATTTCCCTATTCCACACGAGTAAATAAAGAATGATTATGTGTTATTTTGAAGTGTTTTTAAACTTTAAATAATATAAAATAAAGTATTGATATACCAATTAAATACTTGTAAATAAATAATGCTTTATTACGTATATAAAATACATGTACATATTACTAACCAGCACTGCATGTTTCTATTACTGAAGTATAACCATAGTTATCTTTCTTTAGAATAAGAGTTGTCTTTAGTGTTTTATTCATTCAAGACAAGTATAGGCAGAGGACTAGTTTAGAGGTCAGTAGTCTCTGATTGGTCACTGTAAGTATTCCTGGAATTTTATTGGAAGGTCTTGAAGGTCAAAGTTCTGGAGAGTTTTTAAAATTCTGTAAATTTAAATCACTTTGAAGTTGGCAGTCTGAGATATTGCCAGTGCTACATATTTTGCCATTATTTAAGAATTGAAGGAAATTGGACAATCTATAGAAGACCTTGAAAGTAAGTTCTTTAATAATTTCCATTAACAATTCTAGAGTATGAAAATGATGAGTTGTAATTATACATGTATGTAAGAGAAAGAGAATAATGATCAAATATAAATGTATCAATAGCTTTTAAAGTAAATTACACTAATATAGAATGAATGCTATGTATCGGTAGATATGATAATATCAGCTTTGATGTAAGACATTATTATATATGTTTACATAAAGTGTGAATGTGTGTATTGCTATATACAGGTCTGATGTGTTGTAAATAGACCATGGACATGGTTCCAATTCTTTCTCTTGCCTGAATCCACAATTCGGTAACTATTGTAATTATTGCTTATCATATTGTATATTAGCATTGTATATATATTCATAATTGAGATTTATTATATTCAATCTATTTTGCTTGAGTAAAATAGAAGTTATTTCTATTACATAGTTATTATGAGATTGATCACTGTTCGTTATCTTCACCTTTCATAGTACAGATTAATTCAATGTAATGCAATTATTTTATTACCTATGATAAATGTAAGCTATCTAGATTTTAACATAACAATGTGATAATTTATTTATGTTAATACTGCAATTGATATGTTGCTATATGTTTTGTAGGGTGTGTATATATATGATATTCATCTTCAAGATCACAAATATAGAACCTAACGAAAAAATCAACTGTGTTGTGTCTACATTAATACCGCACGGTTACAGAAATGGCGCCCAACGTAGTATTTCAATCGGATCACGCACTCGTCTTTTTCCGTAACCGGTAAGAAGACTCGGACGTGGATCGGCGCAAGAATTGCATCAAATCGATGCATTTCTTCGCCGGAAGCGCGCCCGTAGATGAGGTTAAACAGCCAGAACTGAATCCCTGTATAATGTGTTATGTAGATTTCACCACAAATTCATTTTTGGTATCATTAACGTCTATTTCAGTATAATACATATAAGTGGAAATTGATAGTGGTACAATACCTTAGATATGTATGATATCTTAGATGCATTTGAAAGCTCACGTTTCATAGTGTAACGTACGACTGTGACGTCATAGTTACGTTTATGTATACGTAGCAACCAACTCTGATGGCGTCGATCCACATACGAGGTTCATTTGCGGTTACGGAAATAGCCGAGTAGTTACGATTGGTAGTATTTGTGACAGAATCTACGAAGATGAGTGATTAAACTTCCCGCCAATATTGGTTCAGTGACGTAACGTGACATTCCGAAGTCACAGGAAGTGTTCCCATCTCAACAAGGAAAATACTATTGCCTTACCTTTTTTCATATCATACAATATTGCAAATTCTGTTTTCTCACGTTATCACGAGTGTGAAATAGACTTTACCCATGTGAGATTTTCTGTCTCACACTGCTGCGACGTCATTTGATTGTGACGTCATATATTTTCTATGATTTGTGTTACGCGGTGAAGATTTACGTTACATGGTGAAGTATAAATTTTGCATTGTTATCTTTAAATTTTAATGTATCAAACACTTATTTTAGTTGTTGATAACATTGTAAATCACAACAGCGGACTGATAATGAACATTTATATACCTATAGCACAAGGAATTCCTATGAAACCAGTTTAATACATGTAAATAGCGAAATGTTTTATATATTCACATGTGGTTTTTTTCTTTTGCTCATGAGTCTCGTGGGGACCAAGGTTAGAATAGATCCTCAGTACCCCCTTGCTTATCGTAAGAGGCGACTAAATGGGGCGGTCCTTCGGATGAGACCGCAAAAAACGAGGTCCTGTGTCACAGCAGGTGTGGCACGATAAAGATCCCTCCTTGCTCAAAGGCCGTAGCGACGAGCATAAGCCTAAATTTTGTAGTCCTTCACCGGCAATGGTGACGTCTCCATGTGAGTGAAAAATTCTCGAGAGGGACGTTAAACAATATACAATCAATCAACAATCTTTTGCCCATGATGTTATTAAAAGCAGCTATCATGAAAGGAGTGATCAATCGCATGACTCCTAAAAGCAATACACAATAGAGAGTTGGACAAACACGGACCCCTGGATATACCAGAGATGAGATCAGGTGCCGAGAGGGGAGTAAGCATCCCCAGAAAAGCTGAAATCATCCAGTTTGTCATAAAGTTGAGTTGTTAGTTTGCCGTTAATATCTATTTTCAATAAAAGCAGAAATGAATATTTCTATAGAAGTAGCTATGATGTCAAAAGATTAGCCTTTATCGTGAGGAATGATGGCGTTAAACGTTGGAAAGTGGTATGGTTTGCACAGATGCTGCTGAATTTAGAAAAGATTTGTGATTTCAAATTTTCTAAAAGATCTTTGGCGTTTTTGAGAATCCATATTTGAATACACTTCACGCATATGAATGAAAAAGTGAAGATAACGAACAGTGATAAATGTCATAATTCTATAAAGAATACAAATTTAAATGTTGGACTAATACGGATCCCTGGATACGCCAGAAGTAGGATGAGACATCCCCTGTAGATCAGTGAGCCTTGAGCCCTATATCTTACCTGGTTGTGGCACAATAGGTCTGAAGTTTCCCCCTCACAGCAGTTGACATTTTTGTGAGGGCTTGTTAAAAAAGATTTCCTGGGTCCTGCAATGTATATTAGTCTGGAATGGTTTTCCCGAAGTTTTGGATTGGATTGTTTTTGTTTAACGTCTCACTCGAGAATTTTTCACCCAAGACCTGTGAAATGCTTTTAATTTAGGCCTTTGCTCGCGCTTACGGCCATTGAGCTGCAAGGGTTCTTTAGCGTGCCACACCTACTGTGACACGGAACATCCGTTTTTAAGGTAATCTCCGAGGACCCGTGATATCCACACCTGATTGTTTGGCGATGGAACTGTCACTACCTGTTTTAACGATTCGAACCCTGGCATTACGCATGCGAGGCGAACGCTCTAACCTCTAGACCACCGCGTCGGACCATGTCAGACTACAATTAAGTTTATGAAGATCCCCTGTTTCGCGATATAGTTCCACGCTGTTAGATTATAGTGAAGTTCATATCGCCCCACCTTTTTAAGATATACATGTAGTGGATATCATGAGATACCGATTGTTAGACCGTTCTTGGCACACGGATTTTGACTACAGATAACTGATTGATTGTATATTGCTTAACGTCTCGCTCGAGAATTTTTCACTCATATGGATACACCTTTTTTAAAACCCCGAAAAAAAGCGGAGTTTGGTTGATGATTTTATTTATATAATCTATTATTCGGACACAAATCATGCAAAACTTCAATTTATTATTCGGGGACAGATATCTGACAACCGAGCCCCTGTGTGACAGGGTGGTGATATATGAACTTCACAATAGAATGGCAGGAATGAGGTACATGGATTTCATTCTAACCTGATATGGTAAGCCTATACGATCTTCACTAGGCCCCATAACCTTAGAAGACGAAACTATATAAAAGTCTTTATAATGAAAGGTGAAGATAACGAACAGTGATCAATCTCGTAACTCCTGTAAGCATTACAAAATAGAGAGTTGGGCAAACACAGACCCCTGGATACACCAAAGGTGGGATCAGGTGCCTAGGAGTAAACACCCCCTGTCGACCGGTCACACCCGCCGTGAGCCCTATATCTTGATCAGATAAACACCGCCGCGGTGACCGAGAGGTTAGAGCGTTCGCCCCGCATGCGGAAGCCCGTCCGCGGCAGACCTAAGTCGTTAAAACAGGTAGTGACAGTTCCATCGCCATACGCTCGTCATCAGGTGTGAATGTCACGGGTCCTCAGAGATGACCTTAAAATCGGATGCTCCATGTCACAGTAGGTGTGGCATTCTAAAGGACCTTCACTGCTCAATGGCTGTAAGCACCGAGTATAGGCCTAAACCCTTCACCGGTCTTGGCGACGTCTCCATTTGAGTGAAAAATTCTCGAGTGAAACGTTAAGCAAGATACAATTATTATACCCCCCGCAAACGAAGTTTGGGGGGGGGGGTATACTGGAATCACTTTGTCCGTCCGTCCGTCCGTTTGTCCGTAGACGCAATTTGTCCGAAGTTTATTTCTAATACCGCTGGACATATTTCATTCAAACTTTATGCACATCTTTTATATATTATGTAGTTGTGCATCTCCTATTTTCATTGAAATATTTTAACATTTATAGAAGTTACGCACATTTTCTTTTTATTTTGGGGGTTGCGCACTTTGTCCAGAGTTTAATTATAATACCGTTGAACAGATTTGATTCAAACTTTATTCTCATCTTAAATATATAATGTAGTTGTGCATCTTCTATTTTCATTGAAATATTTTAACATTTATGGAAGTTACGGACATTTTCGGGTTTGGCATCCACATACTGTATCTGCAATCTTGTGACTTCTCGGTAAAACATAAAGTGGCTCATGTGTGTTGAATACTTATTTGTCAGATAGTATTTATAATCTCAACTATCCCTGGCAATGGGATTCATAGTAAACTGCCTTTATTGCAGCTACTTAGAGTTGTTATACCAGTGGAAAAGATTACAATAATACCAATACTTGAGCTAATGTCATTTATTTACTGACAAAATCAATGACAAAGTAAAGTTGGCATAACATAATGATCTTTAACAAAGTGAATATAAACTAAAGACTAAAAGAGTTGACCAGGGATTTGCAATCATACAGCCTAAAATGTGTCCAAATAGTATTCATTGTTTATATTAAGCATATTTTTAATATTTCATGTACTGCTGTACTGTAGAATATACACTTCTGCATTCACATTGATTGCCCTGTAGATAATGTGAAAATATCCAATGTGCTTGCATTAAATATTTCCCATCATCTTATATGCCCCGCGGGGGTATTAGTCCCATTAGGACAGTTCTAGTTCAATCAATAAATTATCCCACCCTGTCACTCATGTTACAGTTTATTTCATTTAGGTTAATCTTGTCAAGTTATAATGAATTTCATATGCCTCCATCATGTTAGGTTACAGAGCAGTTCAAATAGCTATACCCTGTCAGATGATAGTACTAGCAGTTCAGATAGCTATACCCTGTCAGATGATAGTACTAGCAGTTCAGATAGCTATACCCTGTCAGGTGATAGTACTAGCAGTTCAGATAGCTATACCCTGTCAGATGATAGTACTAGCAGTTCAGATAGCTATACCCTGTCAGATGATAGTACTAGCAGTTCAGATAGCTATACCCTGTCAGATGATAGTACTAGCAGTTCAGATAGCTATACCCTGTCAGATGATAGTACTAGCAGTTCAGATAGCTATACCCTGTCAGATGATAGTACTAGCAGTTCAGATAGCTATACCCTGTCAGATGATAGTACTAGCAGTTCAGATAGCTATACCCTGTCAGATGATAGTACTAGCAGTTCAGATAGCTATACCCTGTCAGATGATAGTACTAGCAGTTCAGATAGCTATACCCTGTCAGATTATAGTACTTGGACAATAGCAATAGCAGACGGGCTTTTCTTGCTGAATGCTACAGACATTTTCACAAAAAATACTGAGCAAATTAATTGCAGGGGGGAAGTAATTTTCTAATGATAATTATTTAAAGTTGCAAGTCACGTTTTTTTCTCTTTCTAAATAATCCTTTGTCGGTTATATGAATAAAGCGTTTCCTCATCCTGGGGATATATTCCGAATTTCCTGTGTGTGGCGGTCACGGAAAATAGTGCAAATAAACTCGCATATTATCTATGTATACACGAATAGTCTACAGCTGGCGTCATATCGTGCTTTCCTTAAGCCTGGCTTTAGCCCATATACAATTTAGTAAAATAAAAACCGGGGAAAATCGGATTTAATGAAATGTTGGCTATATTTCAGTGCTTTTAAAGGGAAAGGCAACCCTAACCACATTGTTGCTTTTATGAATAAAAGTATTACTTACTGATATCGTACATGTATAGGACAGTCTTTAACAACAAAAATCCTTGCCTATCGATTAAATCAATATCAATCTATTATATATTTTAAATCAACCGCCGCTAAGAGAGCAGCCATTGAAGTTTAATTTATGACGTCACACAGTCGGTTCTGGTTTATTTCATCAGCAGCACTGTAAACATGACAAGTCACGAACAGTTAAGTTTGGAGCCGTATAGGGTTGAGCCTGTTCTTCGTAAGAAGAAATTAAGAAAAGAAGACGTTCAGTCGAGTCGCAGACGGTACACGTATCTTCATACTCGAACCTCAACTTATCATCACGCAAATAATGGATCCACCGTACACATAGTCTTTTCTTTTCAGATCACTTGGTTGGGTCAGGTATTTCGAAAAAACAACTTTTTTTTCCACATCTCCCCATTGCATTTGTGCAATTAACAGCTTGAGAGAAAGGTATCAAACTTTTCGTAAAATCTATCACAGTCATGCACATCTTTGATGATCTTAGAATCTCATCTAAAGCGGAACAAACGGTGTGACGTCAAAATTATTGATTTTTGTTGTCTTGAATATAAAAGAGTTCCACGACTTGGCAGCCTCTATAAATGGTGGGAATTTCAATTTTTAACGTTTTCAAATTAGTACTGAGCTTATCTAGGCCGTATATCAGCAGAATAGTCCGGGTTTTCACTTCCTTTTCATTGAACAGGCCTATAAAGGATTTGAGGAGGCCCAGAAAATTTTGAAAATCAGGACGCAAAATCCTGCATTCTGAGAGTAAATTTATTGTTTAAAATATGTGAAATTATATATCTTTTTTTCAGGTATTTCAGCAAAGTGCATAAAATATGACATTCAGTCGTCAGCATTCAAATTCAGATTTATAACAAAAAGTTTGTTTTCAAATAAAAATGAATCATGGTCCCAGAAAATTTTGAAAATCAGGAACGCAAAATCCTGTATTCTGGCCCATCATGAGGTTTAAAATATGTTTTATTTTTAACCTTTAGATCGCTTCGTTTGCTTGCTTTGGATTTGAAAATAGTCTTTAACTGTTCTTTTCATCACCAGTTCTTCACGTTCATCTTTTAAGTTTTTTATCAGTGTTGTAGGTCAGCGTGGTACATTTGGGAAGATTCCCGTTCATTCAAAACACAACATCGACTCGGAATTTACAGCCAATGAAAATCCTTCATAGATTATACACGATATTCGCAACCAATGAAAATCCGCGATACGTACCGCTTTCAACAACGAGGAAGTGATATGCACCGTGTATATTTAACTAGTAAACACAGTCTATTTTTAACTAATAAGTACTGGTTATTTCGATGAGAATAATAATTAACTTCAAATTAAAAAAAAGATGCAATAATTTTTTTTTTCAAACACGATTTCAACCGGCAACTTAGTTGTCTGAGGCGGTCAATTCGGTCGGCGGCCGGTTCCTAACGAAAAAACTGATAGTATGACAAATTTTTATTATATAATTAATCTTATCATTATCATGTAAATGTTTTGTTTTGGTTGCCTTCCCCTTTAAAAGCGAGTTATGACTGTGGTACTGCTAAATGATGTACATAGTGGGGGTTTATGAACAATAGAACCATGTTACTCGAGTTATTCCAGAAGAGAAACCATAAACCATACAAAAGAACTGTTCACCTAAATCGGGGGAGGGGGGGGAGGGAGTTAACTAAAGCTATTCCCAGTTGATCATGGGTCCGAATTTTGGTCATTGATATTAGAGGTATTGATACATGTAAATCCCTGGACTTAACAAGTTCATTAATACATTTCTGTCTCTATTACTAAAATTTCAATGGTGTAATGGTAGAAAGACAGTCTGAGCAGACCCCACTTATCCTAATGGGATCCAACTGTTTTCCAGCTTTAAAAAAACTTCTGTCATAGAAAATTTCATTGAAATATATACCTACGCGTCTTTTTCTCCACATAAGATCAGCCACCAAGAGTTGAAAGGCGTTGACTGCTTTGTCCGTGGTCTTTCCCCAATGTCCTTGACAAAAACTGTATCAGAATTCACAGGTTTACATGAAAATATGATAGACTTCACATTCATATACACTATGTCTGTAATGGACATCGTACCCTCTATATCAAAAGCATTATGGTCTATCTCCAAAGTTTGACCCACCTTAATTGTGAGTTCATTCACCTTGTCATGAAGCGGACCATGAATATCATTAACGACATTCAGTAAAGTCTCCCGCCCATCTATCGACTTTAGTTGTTGAATTTCCTTCATGTGATGTAAACATGGAAGAAACTTAACTGCAATAAGGTGCCCAACTGCCATGAGTTACAAATATTGTCAATGTTGCTCACATGCTTAACATAGTGATATACGTTTTTACAGCTTTAAAGCGTTTTAATGACTTCACCTCCATGTTGAACTTAAAAGAAAACCAACAACCACAAACATATTTTTTCCGGGAAAAGTCAATTGCGAGTCAATTACATAAATATATATATAACCGCTCTAAGTGAAGAAATATTCAATGCAAAGCACAGAAAAATCCCTATATTTTGGAAGCCGTGGCCGAGTGGTTAGAGCATCGCGCTCAAAATCAAACAGCCTCTCACCTCTGGTCGGCGCGGGTTCGAATCCCGCTCGCGCCGGTAAGTGAGAAGTTTCCCAGTTTACTTTCGGAAGGTCGGTGGTCTCTTCCCAGGTATATTGTATCTGGGTTCTCTCTTTCACAAATAAAAAAAACTGGGCGCCACCAGATAACTTTAAAATTGTTGAGTGTGGCGAAACCATCAATCAATCTTCGCAAGCCTTCATGTTTTAATTCTGGAAAACTTGTAATGCCGGAAAAGGTGACGGGTTACGCTTCGACCGACGTTTCGACTCAAATTATGCCTGTCTAGGAGGTTATAAAAGTTGGCTCGGGCTCCAGCTCCAACTTTAGCTCGAATTCAAAATCGTACTCCTAGGAGTATGTGGTCAGATTCTAAGGTTATAAAACATTTCGAGCTCGTACTCAAAACTATTTTTAATTGCACAAGTGGCCTTTTTTTCCCTCTTATTTAATAGACTTCTTCCGTAATGGCGGCGCCCATGTGTTTATGTTGACAGCAGTTCACAGCAATATTCCAATCCTTATAAAAGTTAATTAGTGCCAGTACTTTGCTAAAACGTTCTGAATGTTTTTTAAAAAGAAATATTCGTTGAATTAGAATAAAGGGCTATATATATATATATATATATATATATATATATATATATGTATATGCATGTATATTACCATTTTTTACTGTGTATCATGTATATATCATAGACATTTACAACATAAAATTTCGCTATCGTCTGCAGAGCTGTAGCCAGTGGCGGATTTACAATCCCTGAAACATTAGATACTTTACCATTTTCCCGTTCGCTCTCCGTTTACAGTTTTGCGTTCACCGTTCACAAATCGCTCACCGTGCGTTCGCCGTTACACCAAAGTGAAAGGATCGATCTTTATAGCAAGGCAAAAATTAAAAAGGAACGTGTGTGTAAGAGTGAAAGTAACTTTAAATTTCGTATTATATCAGAAATTTAATTTATAAAGTGGAAATGTCAGGATTATCAACTGAAAATTCAAGGAAAATTACAGATCACTCACCAAAATAGAATAAATCATTTTCATTATATTACAAAACATAACAAGAGGTACTGTGAGCATTGCTCACTAAGAATAACACCCCCCCCCCCCCCAACACCCCCCCCCCCCCCCGCTTACCCCAATCTCCCAAAGGGTGTTGGTAATAGGTATATAAACTACCTCTTTTCTGAGTGTAAAAAAGAAATAGCATGACAAACCGAATCATATTGCTACTTC
Source organism: Ostrea edulis (assembly GCF_947568905.1). Classification (NCBI taxonomy): domain Eukaryota; kingdom Metazoa; phylum Mollusca; class Bivalvia; order Ostreida; family Ostreidae; genus Ostrea; species Ostrea edulis. The sequence goes on along the minus strand of NC_079164.1, from coordinate 16,443,443 downwards.
GATGTCCAGTGCGCGTGACCTTTGACCCTTTGACCCCAAAATCGATAGGGAACATCATCCCATGGGTAGTCCATATGTAAGATATGGTGACGGTAGGTGGTAAGGATAACGCTTTAGAGCCCGGAAACCATATTGCTACTTCGATGTCCAGTGCGCTTGACCTTTGACCTTTTGACCCCAAAATCGATAGGGAACATCTTCATCCCATGGGTAGTCCATATGTATGATATGGTGACTGTAGGTGGAAAGGATAACGCTTTAGAGCTCGGAAACCCTATTGCTACTTCGATGTCCAGTGCGCTTGACCTTTGACCTTTTGACCCCAAAATCAATAGGGAACATCTTCATCCCATGGGAAGTCCATATGTAAGATATGGTGACGGTAGGTGGTAAGGATAACGCTTTAGAGCCCGGAAACCATATTGCTACTTCGATGTCCAGTGCGCTTGACCTTTGACCTTTTGACCCCAAAATCGATAGGGAACATCTTCATTCCATGGGTAGTCCATATGTGTGATATTGTGACGGTAGGTGGTAAGGATAACGCTTTAGCGCCCGGAAATTATATTGCTACTTCGATGTCCAGTGCGCTTGACCTTTGGACCCCAAAATCGATAGGGAACATCTTCATCCCATGGGTGGTCCATATATATGATATGGTGACGGTAGGTGGAAAGGATAATGCTTTAGAGCCCGGAAACCATTGCGTCTACAGACGGACGGACGGACGGACAGACAGACGGACAACCCGATTCCAGTATACCCCCCCCCCAACTTGTTGCTGGGGGTATAATAAGTATATAATTCAAACCCTGGACAGAAAGAATATGAAAATGGATTAACAGCGAGTAAGTGTTTGTTTCCGTGTGACAGATGAACGCATTAATGTTAAAGTTGTAGAAATAACATGAGTTGCAGGTTTTATTATATTATGCATAAATTCAATGAGAAGTTTGCATTCTATATCTTATCTTCAAACAAGTTGATGGAACAGATGTTTCAAAAGTTTCGATTGAAGTCAGCATTTCACAAATTATATGGTCGTTATAACGATCTAGTTCGTCAATACAACCTATCATTGGGTCAAATGCTGTCTGACGTGTTTCATACCGATTGTTAGGCCGTTCTTGGCAGGATATAGGGCTCACGGCGGGTGTGACAGGTCGACAGGGGATGCTTACTCCTCCTAGGCACCTGACCTCACCTCTGGTGTGTCCAGGGGACCGTGTTTGCCCAACTTTCTATTTTGTATTGCTTATAGAAGTTATGAGATTTTGTTTTATTATACGATATGAATTGGTTTGGGGCAGTTAACGCTTAATCGTCGGAAACCCACGGTTGATTACGCTTCGTTCCTCTCTTCATTACCCGTGGGTCAATTCATTCCTACTCGCTCGTTCTAATGAATAATTAATAGGCAATTTGATTGGGTGCTCATAGTACACCCTGAGCGAATTTTTCCAATCAACAAGACGCTTCCAGCCCAATTTCGGTATACAATTGTTGTGATAGCAAAGTTAAGTTAATGTAGCATTAATTTAAAACAGAAGAGTTTCGTTACTATAACGATTACTTTGACTGGACGATATTTTTAATGCCCCTGAGATCGAAGGTCGGGGAGGGGGGTATTGTTTTTGTCCTGTCTGTAATTCCGTCTGAAACTTTAACCTTGATAATAACTTTTGAACAGTAAGTGCTAGTGCTTTGGTACTTCACATGATTATTCCTAGTGACAATACCTTTCCATGCATACCAACATTTTTTACCCTGTGACCTTGACCTTGGAGTTTTACCCACTTTTTGAAAACTCTTACCTTGCCAATAATTTTTGAACAGTCAGTGCTAGAGCTTTGATATTCCATACGAGTACTTCCTTGTGACAATACCTTTCCATGCATACCAACATTTTTTTACCCTTGACCTTTGAGTTTTACCCACTTTTTGAAAACTTTAATCTTGCTGATAACTTTTGAACAGTAAGTGCCAGAGCTTTGATATTTCACATGAGTGTTCCTTGTGATAAGACCTTTCTATAGTTACTAAGCCTTTTAACCTTGACATTTGACCTACTTTTAAAAAACTTGTCATTGGTCATAACTTCTAATGGGTAATTATTAGAGCTTTCATATAAATTGATATTGCACATTTCTTGTGACAAGATCTTTCTACTGGTACCAAGATATTTGTCTTTGTGACCTTGGTCATTTGTGGAATTGGCCATAATCGAAGGCATTTGTGTTTCACAAACGCATCTTGTTAAATGTTTATTCTATATAAGCAGTTTATAAAAAGCCTAAACTATCCAAAACCAATTTATATCGTATAAAATAAAAAGAGCTATTACATCGCCGGGGAGCATGACTCTACTTAACCTATCATTCAAAAAGTTAGACGTTTTGAAAAATAGGTCAAAGTCCAAGGTTACTAGATCAAACGTTTTAGTACCATATCAAAGACCTGATCATGACGCTTTTAAATATGATATATCAAATCACCCCCTTGGTTCAAAAGATTAAGCCAAGGTTAATGCTTATGAAAAGTAGGTCAAAGTTTTCTGGTAACAAAGGAAATGTCTTATAATGAGACATCTATATTTGAAACATCAAAGCCCCATCACTCTTGATTTAAAAGATATAACCAAGGTTAAAGTTTTTGAACAGTAGGTCAAAGTTCAAGGCAAAGGTCATTAGGTCAAATGTCTTCTACCAAACACAAAGGTCTCTTCATGAAGCATCTATATGTGAAATACTAAAAACCTATTCTCCTTGGTTCAAAAGATATAGCCCAGGTTACAGTTTTAAAAAGTAGGTCAAATTCCACAGTAAAGGTCACTAGGTCAAAAGTCTTGGTACCAAAACAAAGGTCTCTTTATGAGACATCTATATGTGAAATATCAAAATCTTATATACCTTGGTTCAAAAGATATAGCCTGGCAGATTAAAGGTTTTTTTTTTAAAAGTAGGTCGAAGTCCAAGGTCACTAGGTCAAATGTCTTGGTACCCAAGCAAACTTTAAGGTATCTTCATGAGGAATCAGTATGTGAAATATCAAAACCCAATCCCCCTTGGTTAAAAAGATATAGCCCAGGTTAAAGTTTTTAAAAAGTAGGTCAAAGTCCACAGTAAAAGTCACTAGGTCAAGAGTCTTGGTACCAAAACAAAGGTCTCTTTATGAGGCATCCACATGTATATGTGAAATGTCAAAACCCTATCCCCCTTGGTTCAAAAGATATAGCCCAGTTTAAAGTTGTTGTTTTTTTTCCATTAAAGTGTGACACCGACGCCAATACAGGGGTAATGACAATAGCTCTCCGGACGGGGCAAGCTAAAGAATAATTAAATTCATTCATTATAATTCAATTTCAACACTAAAAGATGCAATTAATTCGTAAATAGAAATTGATTGCGCCACGCAAGGATTCGCTTAGCACCATGCCGACCATGTCAACCGTGGAGGAAACCATCTTGGTTCTTCACAAATCGGAGCATGTACTTTATCTCTCAAATTTGAAAACGCATGGTGGAGTTTGTACAAATTTTGATAACAGAAGATACAATGTATGTGTAGGTTACACATATATGTAGGCCTACATGGTATTTACTTCGCAGTGCAAGATCAGCTTTGAAGTCGCGGACGCTTGTTTCATAGACTTCGTAAGTTACATGTATACGTAGCTTTATGCACCAGAAAATGCAATATAATTTGCGATTTCTTTATTTAATAAAAGATTTAAACTACAATATGACTTACCATAGCATGCAGCATTGTCGCCAATTAAATCCAACACAGTGATTTATGTAAGCAGGTTTTTTATCTTTTGTGTTCCATTTTGTATTTTATTAAAAACACTACATCTGAGGATGGTGCTGATATGGAATAGCATATGATCCTGACTGTTCTATACCGTTTATGTCTTGATATCATTGAGTAAATTAAGACATACGGCATACAATTAAAGACAAATTTCATCTTAACCACAGTACACCATCGTGCAGTTATAACGTCTTTCATACCTGTTTTACAGTGGCGGATCCAGAAATTTCTGAACGAGGGAGCAGTAACAGACTGGAAGTCTGGGACTGTCTTGAGATCCCCGGTGGGTCTAGGACAAAACCCTGATAGTGCCCAGAGGGCCAATCCCCCCAAAGCTACAGAGGTTTACCAAATAAGATAAAATATTTGAGTAATTTTAGACACAAAGTCGGATCCGCCACTGCTTTAAGTGAGATATTATAAAGGTTGGTTGGTTCTATATTGTTTAACGTCCTATTCGAGAATTTTTCACTCACATTGATACGTCATCATTGCCGGTGAAGCGCTGCAAAATTTAGGCCTATGCTCGGTGCTTAAAGCCTTTGAGCAGGGAGGGATCATCTGCTGTGACACGGGACCGCGGGTTTTTGCGGTCTCATCCGAAGGACCGCCCCATCTAGTTACCTCTTCGGACAAGCAAGGGGTAATGAGGACCTATTCTAACCCGGATCCCCACGGGATATCATACAGGTTCTTTAATCATTATAGTTACATTCCAATGTATATCTGCAGGAAATCTTCAAAATCTAAATGATATTTATTTAGACAAAGAAGTTGACACTAATAAAAATATTTCATAGAGCATTCCTTGCTGTTCTGTAACTCCGCCATCAAGTTGACTCACAGACGCGAAAATGTGGAGGATACCGACAACTACAGGGTTTGAGCTAGAACCACGAAAGGTCAAAATCGGCCCATTCTTTGAATTTAATGAAATTGTCCAAATTGAATCTTATGACAATGTACTTCATGAAAAAAATAAAATATAGCATGATATTGCTTCCTTTGATGGAAAGGGTTACTTGGAAAGTTGTTTTTGTATAACGTTACGTCGGCAGACGTTAACGTCATTAAAACATGTACGAGGGTTGTCTCAAAATTCCGTGGACAAGCGGCGTTTTTCAATAATCTAACGTCACTGAGAAATTAAACTTTCACAACATGAATAGCGAACAGTTTTCAATAAAAAAAAATGTAAAAAAAAAAAAATTAATATTAATTGACATTGAATAGGAAAAATTCAGGTTTTTCATTATAGGGAACCATAAAGCGGCGCAGTGTAAAAAAAAAAAAAAAAAATAAGTAAAAAAAAAAATGGGGATTTAATATAATCGAAAAGAAATTACAATCGCTGAAAAAAAAACCCCACACTTTGTTCATTTTATTTCTGACAGTATATTTTTATAGAGGAATTTTGTTTAGATATTCATTTATATACCTGGAAAATGTTTATCAGTATGACGGAATATTTAAATGAATTATGATATATGGTGCGACAGTTAGATGCAAATATCCAGCGAAATGATGACGCTATTCGGGGAAAAAAGACGTCGGACCGCACGAGAGATCGAAGAAATTTTGGGAATCAGCAAACCGTCTGTTCACCGCATTCTATCGGATAATTTTGGTCCCGGGTGCTTGCACAAAAAGCAATGCGAATGGCTCTTTGATGTGGATGGAATACACAACGAGACAGATGGGGGACTTGAGAGTACACTTCTAGATCTAGGACGTTTCGGTGTTGGGCAGTAGTTGTCGTCAGCTCCTTCCGATTTCCAATTTGTAGATTTTCTGTCCGAAGCGTAGTATTTGTGTCTACATGCATTACACAATGTGTCATGTTCATGTTTGACAGAGACAAAAAAGTGTTTTTGTAGAAAGCGAATTTCAGGTTTAGTTATTTTCCTTCTTTCTCGTGGCTTTGTTCTTTTGTTGCATAAAACACATGGAAAATACTTAGGTCCTGTTCCAGGCATTCTAAAATAAACGAATATTCAACTTTATCAATATTTTATGGTTTACGCGGTTTATAATATCGTTCAGCAGCTGTCTTTACATTGCACGCATTTCTACACATCTTCATAATAAAATGTTAAAATGTTTTAATGATTACTTATAATTAAGCTCAGCGTTTAACATTATATCAGATATACATACTGAAATGTACAGCTTAATTTACTATACTGTGTACTAATTAGGGGCGGGTACAAAAGAGTTGTCACGCGTAAAGGGGGGGGGGTGAAGATTTTTTACCGATGGGGTGGGAATCCCCAAACAAATCTACCACTGCTTTTGAATTCATAAATCAAAACTAATTAACCAATTTCATACACAGAAAAAAATATTATATTTTTTGCAATATGTATACAGATTTATTTTGCATGGTAATCAAAAATGATATCTTATTTCTTAAATAACTTCAATATTCATGTGAAATACATTTCTGGTTACTCGTATATGTTGGGGGGGGGGGGGGGGGGATACAGATAACAGGGGATTTGGACACGGGACCTTTCGCTTGCAGAGCAAGTGCGTTAACCACTGCGCCACTGTGACTTACTACTTGACAATTATAAGTTATATATAATTCTTTGTTAAAAGCTACAATTTATAAATAAAATGTCTGTAATATTCAACAAGATATTTTTGTATCATAAACATTAGATTGTAGGTAAGTCTTTTGACATTATCTACGAACATGCAACATTAATTTCATATTTATATTTATCTGCACGGCATACTAGTTATAAATAGGTTCGTCTTGTCCGCGAAATCCTATAGGCCTATGCAGCCTATCTTTAGGTACACTAACTCGTTTTAAATGTTATATTTGGGGGATGGTTATTAAACATGGAAAAAATACGATACTGTACTTTACTCAAGATATCAAAGTATAATTCGATTATCATAAAACTAGCCCATGTACTGAGCACGTCATGTTGACGCCCAGTCCCGGCCATTTGTTTACATGATGTATGCATCGGCGATCGGCGGATCTGGTATTTTTTTTTAAAGAGAGTGAATGTTTAAAGGCTTTAGAATTTTATTTCACACCCTTTCCGCAGCATTTCTTCTAAAGTGTGGTAAAAAAAAAAAGGGGGGGCTAGTGATTAATGACCAACACTCCAAATTGCTATTCCCTAACCTGAGACGAAATTTATAGGTACCGCAGTATACCGTGTAGGCCTATCTAGAGCAAAAAGGGACTGAAATGTTGATCATATGTTTATATAAAGCCAAGTCGTTAAATAATAATTCTAGGAAACAAACTGTAATCACTTACCTATTAACTCTGGAATTCTGGAGGAATTGTTGTTTTAAAATATTCGTGCCGCTGAATCCGGTCCGTTTACGGCTTTGATTTTATAAATTATAACACCAACTATTTAATTTATTTCGATATGAGCAAGATTACAACCTCGAAAAGTTTTATACAGAAAAATATTGTGTATTCAGACAACTCATTGTCCAAATATCGTCATAGTTTACGTTATAGCTCGTAGTAAAATAAGCTCAATACAAATGCTACGTTAATCGAATTATCTCCCTATGATTGTATTGCGCTTTCATGTTTACATTTATGTGACAGTTAAACATCAATGTATCGGCGAAATAAAAAGAACACAAGAAGATAATTGGTGTCTATTGATTATTTTATTAGCATATTCAACATTTGAGATAAATAGGACCTAAAAGCAAAGGCATACACTGTCCAAATATCAATGTTGAACTGATTATTGTCATCAGATAATTCGACGATGATCATCCGAAATCTATATTTCATTCCTCGATCATACATGTACATAAAACTTTTCAAAATAATTGGGATATATGCTTTGAGATCCTATGTGAAAATTTATCATTTCATAATGTTTTATAAGGACACGTCTATTTTTGAAATGAGAAACTATCCTCATTCGATGCATAAATTATGTTTGTGAAAGACCTAAAACAAGAAATTTACGTATGGCCACTTTCATCGAACAAATTAAATCCAACATTTATTTGTGCAGTTTTCATTTCTTTACCCATGTCAGAATTTTTAATTTGTTCGTTGAATGTGGCCAAACTGAAATTTTGAATCAAAGTTCCAAAATTTGTCATTTTTAGAGAAAAATGTGCAAAGTCACGTGTTATGACATCTACGGCACAGTTATGACGTCACAGAATTAACATTTTGATATGAATATATTTACTACGATGTATATTGACAATATTTAGTGCAATATTTGTTTGTTAAGTTTCAGATAATTTTTCATAAAAATACAGGCCGATTTTGACCGTTCGTGGCTCTAGCTCTTTGGAATATCACATTTCCAGAAGTGTCAATATCAGTATTAAACGGTATTTCACAGATACTGGTAATATGTTAACTTACATTGTTTATGTAAACATGTTCACATTGCGGTTATTCAGTTTGTATATTCGTTCCTTTCTGTAACACATTCTACTATCAATACCGCCGCGGTGGTCTAGAGGTAGAGCGTTCGCCCCGAATGCGGAAGGTCGGGATTCAAATTCCGGCTGCGACAGACCTAATTTGTCAAAACAGGTAGTAACAGTTCAAGTTTCTTTATTCACTCAAACTAACAACACGTGGTACATGAGGTCAAGTACATGTGATACATTCCAATGGGAAAAGAGAGACATAAACATATCCTGTTCACATAAGGAAAGAAAAGAAGGAAGCGAGAAAAAAACAAAACAAAAATAGATTATATGTATGGGTTATGGAGGACAGACTAAATCGTTTTGGTTTTTTTTGTTATAAACAAACATAGGTTTCTCAATTTGTTAACACTTGAAGTTGACATTATTTCAGAAAATTTAACCACATTTGGATTTGTACAATACCTTGAATGTAAAAATTGTTTTCTTATGGCACACAATGATTTGCATTCTAAAATAAAATGAAACTCGTCTGCAATTTGACCTGACTTACAAAGTGTAGAAAATCTTTGATCCAAAGGAATATTTGCCCACCTGCCTGTCTCTACTGGGAGCCGATGATTCGAGGTTCTGAATTTGATAAATATTTTTCTAAGTTTAATTGGTAAATTTTCAAGGTATTTTTCACGACCAAAGTGGGACTTTAAAATTATATAGATTTGGCTTTTTGATTAATTATTAATATCACGTTCCCATTTTTGAATGAATTGATCACTTAAACGTTGTTTAACAATAGCAAGGACCATATTTTTGTCTAAAGAATCTTGCCCGTCCCGTGTGTTTGGAACACCACATGAAGACAGGATTTTGTGAATACAATTTATCCAGGAATTGCTAATACCGTTTTTAGAATGTGCAGACGTAAAAATTTATACAATACACAGAGAATTTTGTTTTCTGTACAAGTCAGTAGATTAGTCCAAAAAGAAATCATTCTTTTAAAAAACATTTATATATAATGGAAAACGCCCAGTTTCGCCATACACCATATAGGAGGGTGTACTATTCTTTAAATAAAAATTATGTTTCAAAAATTTTAAATGTATACGTTTAATAATATCAAGATTTTCATAACTCCAAATTTCACAACCATATATCAAAACTGGAACAACGATATTATCAAAAAGATCAAACTGAGATTCTATAGGTAAATTGAATTGACTTATCTTATTCAGAACACCGTGCATCGCTTTTGTGCTTCTTCACATAAATGTTTATTTGATTTACAGAAAGAGCCTGACCGAGTAAATATAATTCCTAGATACTTTAAAAAATTCTTTTACAGTTTCTATGGCATTACTATTGTAATAGAATGTCTTAGTCGGCATTCGACCTTTTGAAAAAATTATTAAAATCTTACGTTTTGTTAACATTTACATTCAGTTTCCTTCGTGAACAATACAAATAAAAACCATTTAAAGCATTTTGTAAATCTACATCTCTTTCAGCCATAATAACAGTATCGTCAGCATATAGCAAAATAAGAACTTTCAGATATACATATAATTCATCTTCAAGTATACTTGTTACACTTTGCGAACCGACAACGTTTTTATCCAGCAAAAACTGTTCCAGATCATTGGTATATAAGGAAAAGAGAAAAGGTGACAAATTGTCCCCTTGGCGGACCCCAATGTTACAGTTAAAGCAATCTGTAGTTGTACCATTTAGATTCTATCGCCAAACGCTCGGTATCAGATGTGAATGTCACGGGTCCTCGAAGATGACCTTAAGAACGGGTGACATCTCCATATGAGTGAAAAATTCTCGAGAGGGACCTTAAACAAGATACAGTCAATCAATCCAATATGAACCTTGACGTAAACAAACCATAGTTGCAGCAAATAGCTTATTTGGAAATTTTATATATTGAGAGGCTGTGCGCTTCCTACTGAAAAACTCTACAATCTAATGTTTCTTTAAATACACATTAGAATAAAATAAAATTGCTTAGATACCATGCATTTGTACTATAACAAGAAACATACTGAACAAGATGTGTTTGTGAAACACAAATGCCCCCGATAATGGTTAATTCCAAATATGGCCAAGGCCACAAGGACAAAATATCTTGGTACCAGTAGAAAGATCTTGTCAGAAGAAATGCTCATGTGCAATATGAAAGCTGTAATATTTACCATCTAGAAGAACCCATCTTCGCTAGCCAAGGGTTTACGATCCGCTACGCTTCTCTACAAACCCTTGGCAGATTTAGTGCGATTTACGTAGCTTTGAGTGGCACCCTCTAGCGGATGGAGACAACAACCCTGTTTGGATTACATCATGCTTATCCAATGAAAATGCGTGTTTCAGCTATATTGGTTAAAAATTGTTTAGAAATGGCTGCGCTCGTTGTTAAGAAATGGCTGCGCTCAGAGAGTAAAGCAATGTGGTATGCAAATCATTCAAAATATCAATAATAAAAATGTAACTATCTCTTAATTGCATACTTGAAAAAGAAATCAGTGAGAATATTATTTATAGAAAATAAACATGTGTAAACCCATGAAATATATGTAGTTGAGTCTACGCCTAAAAATAACCCCACGTTTGTAAGGTGAATTCCAAATTGAGGAAAATAGCTCTGACGCAACTGTCTAAATCTGGGATGGAGAACATAAAACAACGAATTACAAGAGATGTTTGATATTAAATTTATGGTACGGTACTGTAGTAAATAAAATGCACTTCTTTACGCAGATACGAGTCTGAACTGCGCACGTGGCATCATTAGTTTGGATATGTATTTAATACACGGCCGAGTGACAGTTGTAGGTATTTAAATTCCTTTGTTTTGCACGTGATCTAACGTAACAGGTTCTCTGATTGAGCAGTGGACTTTCCCTGCGTCCAATCATATGCTTAAAGTTCAGGCAACGAAAATCGCACTAAATCTGCCAAGGGTTTGTAGAGAAGCGGAGCGGATCGTAAACCCTTGGCTAGCGAAGATGAGAAGAACCAGACTCAATGTTTTTAAAAGTAGGTAAAATGCCAATGTCAAAAAATTTAGTATCTTGTCACAAGGAATACTCATGTGAAATATCAAAGCTCTAGCACTTACTGTTCAAAAGTTATTAGCAAGGTTAGAATTTTTAAAAAGTAGGTCAAACTCCAAGGTCAAAGGGTAAAAAATATTGGTACCCACAGAGAGGTCTTGTCACAAGGAATACTCGTGTGAAATATGAAAGCTCTAGCACTTACTGTTCAAAAATTATTAGCAAGGTTGTTTCAGGCAGAATTACATTATGACAGACAGGACAAAAACGATATGTCCCCATCTCCGATCTCGGGGGCATAAAAATCAGTAATACCATTGATTTATAAGTCATTCCATGCATTTCGTGACAAGGTATGATAATACAATTCTAGATCTACATATATATGTACATGTACATGTAAAGAAAAGAAAAACCATAATCGGACTGTGACATAGATCATAGTGCGTTCTTCCATAAAAGTGTAATACATCAAGAATTGTCTACCCACACAATCAAAAAAGTCATTGAATTTAAACCCTTTGACTTAGAATACTTGACGTTGAAACCGAAAGAGATATGATATTTAACTCGAAGGATGAAGATGATTAGTAATTATGATATCGTCAAAGGACAAATTCACTTAACGATTCCATCCATTCTCATAACAAAATATTTTGTAAATTTAGAGACCACCATCAACTATTTCTTTTTGTAACGAATAAAGATCATTTCTGTCAAATGTTGAAGCCTCGTCCTTGGGCTGACCTCTAAGGGGCACGCTTTCGATTTCGTCGTACTCCAAGGTGTTGTTTCCGGTCATGTGACGCTGTTTGGACTGGGGTACGTTAGTTTCGTCGGGGTTTTCAATATCGTCATATTTACGAGGCAATATTAGACGATTTTGAAAGGACAAGAAATAAGTTTGATTAACGCGATAGGCATTCCTGTAAATACAATTAGACTATCATAGAAATTACATGTCAACTGAAGAGGCATCATGCAATCACAAGATTGCTTATATTTAGTAATGGTATGGGGCAATATTACGGTAATTAATTCAGTTATATTATATACTGTTAAATATATTCAGCATGGGCATGTGTATTCTTAAAATTTTGTATGCTTCAGTGCTTTTTATTTAAGGTTTAAATTCAAAACTTTTTTTTTTTTTAAATTTGAAAGTATTTTGACCCTCCACATCACATAATTACGAATATGCTTTCCTATTTACAGGAAAGATAGTATGACGCAACGAGCCGGTGTTATAGAGCACAGGCACTTGTTTCTGTATATGACTTATGACCTCTGTATACTAATAATAACACAAGGTACCTAGCTTCAAATGACACCGAATGGCACCCCCTGAGAATGTCAGCTTTTTGAGCTTCCAGGGAATATGCGATGCAAATGTATTTTCTACCATTTTATTGTACAATCATTCAACTAAAAAACCATGTATGACATGACTGCATTCATTGCCTCTTATCGCCGAAAACTGCAACAAAACATGGGTTTACAGCTCGATTTTCCGTTTTATACCACGAAGTGCTATGTACTGATACCGCACAGAATGAAAATTGTATATTGAATTTCGTTGTGTTGAAAAATAAAGTCTCATTGTTTTATTATCACAATAAATTGATACGGTGTTTATTACCAAAAAATCTTGAAAATATTGCTTTGTTAACAAAATTAAAAAAATTAATTGAAGACGCTGTGCGCTATTTTTAGTTATTAAAAAAACCCAACAAAGCTGTTCGTACGTTTCGGGATTTTACATGTCGTCAGAAGATAGAAGCTAAGACTTCCCGAGTGGAGATTTAAAAATATTTTCGTGTCGGAATCATTTCTGATGAAGATAATAATGAAATTATGACTAACTGTAAAACTAATATGAAAAATATTTCTGCCAATTGAATGTTTCATGCAGATCTATGGAAAGTCAGTGAAAATATAGATCAAAGATTATTTGGAAGTATGCATGTGTTATTGACTTTGTGGTATGTATTGATGCGACAAGTACCTGTTGTTACATTGAAGTCTTATGAAACCCATCATAAGTACCAAGAACGCTGCAGGCACATACCAATGTTTTTCGGAGGGGACTGGCCCACCCTTTTGATTGACAAAGAACATTACCTAACTGTTATTTTCATGTATACAAATGAAGATATATTGCGAGACTGGCCCGGCCCCTCCACTATTTTTGATAGTACTACGTAGTAGTGAATGAGAAGATATTAATGCATGTAAGCTTGAAAGTTATAAATTGAAGCCCTGAAGCAAAGGATGACCCCCTCCCAGCGTGAGGGGAAAAAATTGAGACAGCAATGACGACATTATAAATCTCCCCCCCCCTCCCCCCCACTAATTAAGGTTCTGAAGATCTTTATCAGACTATTATATTTTTATTATTGCCTTTGAGGAAATTTAAACAAGCCATGTCCAACTTCTCCGGCGCCCTCTCTCCCCCCCCCCCCCCCATGCATCCCTAATTTTACGGATCTGTGCCGATAAGGAAAAATTCACAGGCATCTGAAGTATGGACACAACTCCCCTCCCCCCTTTCTGATTTTTTTGGGCGGCGATTATTTTTCCGAAATGTGTGGATTCCCCGTCTATTCCATCCTAATTTCGATTAATGTAATCGTGAACATGCTTTTTGTAAGCCTTATACTGTTTATAATAAGTATATTTTATTATACCTGTCGGCCAGTAGAAGGCCAATCTCTAAAGCTTGTGAAAAGCGTGAAACGACTACATCAATCGAAATTGGGATGAGACAGACAAGGAATCCACACATTTTGGAAAAATAGTTACCGCAAAATAAATCAGAAGGGGGGGGGGGTAGTTGTATCTAGGGCATATATATCAGGTGTCTGTGTAAAAAATATGGGGGGATACAGCCCCCTTTATTTTTTGTAGCATTTCCCCCCTAATGTTAGTAACTAAATAATATAAAATAAGATCAATTGTGGTCAATGGTCACCATTAAAACCATCCGTTTGCCTGTTATTTTTAATTCATCCCTGACTCTTCATCTTTCTATAAATAACTCTAAAGAATTCCAAACGTAATTTTAGAAGAGCGTACTAGCCAGTCAAAATCGCGCACTTATTCTGCGCGGTATGAGTACATAGCACTTCGTGGTATGAAACGGAAAATCGAGCTGTAGACCCATGTTTTGTTGCAGTTTTTGGCAATAAGAGGCAATGAATGCAGTCATGTCATACATGGTTTTTTAGTTGAATGCTTATACAATAGAACGTTAGTAAATACATTTGCATCGCATATTCCCTGGAAGCTCAAATGGCCGACATTCTCAGGGGGTGCCAATCGGTGTCATTTGAAGCTAGGTACCTTGTGTTATTATTAGTATACAGAGGTCATAAGTCATTTACAGAAACAAGTGCCTGTGTTATAGAGCCAGACTTCCCCCCATAGTGAGACTTCCCCCCGGAAATCTGGCTCTAGAGTGAGCCTTCCCCCCAGAAGTCTGGCTCTAGAGTGAGCCTTCCCCTCGGTAGTCTCGCTCTAGAGTGAGCCTCCCCCCAGCAGACTTGCTATAGAATAAACCTTACCCCCAGGGAGAAGACTCACTCTAGAGCCATAACACCCTCTTGAAGTCTCGCTCTAGAGGGACACCCCCGCTTTCATCCCCTCCTATGCAAACTACATCTGTATGAAATAAATTTTAGTTTATCGGGCAGGGAATTACTTACCTACCTACCTACCTACCTATACCTACCTACTTTTTAAAAAAAATGTTTTATTTTTGTATTTTCAACACATTTATACATACAAACATTCAAACTGTAATCTACACTCGCTCATTTGACACTTGCAATTACTCTGTGCACCTTCTGTATCAATAATAACAGTGAATTGTATATATGATATATACATGTATAATATATACATACACACACAAAAATATATATACATACATAAACATACATATATACACATTCAAAGATAAAGGTAATTATTTTATTTTTCATATAAATGTATTATGATTTTCAACAAACTACTTGTCCATTATATTATCATACAATGCCCATTTACCAAGCATTTTGGATTTGCTATGAAATACATTTTGACAATATTTTTCTAAATTTCTATAGTATTTAAACAAATTAATTGCATCTGACAATTTGGGTTTTGAGTCCTGTGATCTGGAGTAATAAATGTGCTTTTTGTGCTAACAAAAGAAGAAAATTTACCAAACAACTTCCATCAATATTGCCAAGTAACACTTCTTTTTGTGATTTTATAAACTTTGACAAATGCATTGTACCATTTCACAAAATCTCTCCAGAAGGCAGATACATACACACAGTCATAAAAAATATGAGTGACTGTTTCTCTTTCACTTTTGCAAAATGAACACAAGTCATTATCTACAAGTTTAAGTTTGCGAAGGAAAGAGTGTTTAGCTATATAACACATAAGAATACGGTATTGAAGATAAATTAATTTTGTTTCTTTTGTGCATAATTATGCATTCATATAATGAAATTCCCAACATTTTTCTGAAATAGTTTCACTGAGATAAGTTTCCCACTTCTCTCTTTTGAGTTGTGGGGCTATGAACTCCTTTTCCTTCAAAACTTGATATAAAAATTTAACATAAGAACTAGAGTTCATTTTCTGTACAATACACTGATTTGGACTCAACAATCCATGATGTACTTTGCATTGTTTTTAAAATCAACAATTTGTCTTTTAATTTCAATCCCAAGGTGTAATAACTTGCATTCCCAAAGAAGAAAAAGATAGACGCTCTATAAAAAATTGGGGACCAATATCATTATTATCCCCTCGCGCAACTAGTTGCGGAGGGGATATAACATCGCTACTGTGCGTGTGTCCGTGTGTGTGTGTCCATTACAGCTTGTGGGCAAGATTTAAAGAGAACCTTTGCACTAACGATTCTCAGCCTTCGCATACATATGTGGCATTGTAAAAAGACGAACCCTATTCATTTTCAAGTTAATCGGTGAAATATTTCTTAAAATATCGCGTCTTTACTACCTAAAAACCGTGAAATTTTATGTACGAGTTGACAATACTCACTTCCGGTTAATTCAAACTGGTACCCTGTCAAGTTACGATTCTGGTCGCTTCGGTTGCACAGGGAACCAGTTTAAAGAAAACGAGACAGCTTACGTCTGCTGCAGGTAAGTTTGTATTTGTGCATTGTCATATTAGGCCTAGTGCACGTTGGCGTGCGCAAAGACAGTCTGTAGGAATTAAAAGCACTATCTCTGACACTGAGTAATTAAAATAGTTTGAGGAACGTCGCGGTTTCATTACCAGATTACCCCACATGTTTACAATACAGAATTAATTCAGATTACCACACGTGTACGGTGTCTGTTTACAGAATTAATTCTTGAGGCGTACGTAATTCTTGAAAGCTATAAAGATATTTCACAAGCTTCGTCGACCTGTCAACACCGGTATATTGTCTTTTTACATAACGAAAAAATATTGCTCCCGTGGGAATTTTCTGAGTTCATGCATTCTACATACAACAACTGTGAGGTATATTCAGGTAAATAAATTACTGAAATTTAGTGCATACGTGATATGTTTCTGCTAGAAATAAGGGAAACTGCTCAATCACGTATGTATCCCCCCCCCCCGATAATATGCACCTTGATAGGTTTATTAAAAATTAAAAATGCCATATTAATTATCCCCCCCCACCACCACCTAATGATGTTAGAGGTATCTGAATTTTATTCAATAATAAATAGCTATATATATTTAACAAAAACCTATATATGAATATATAGAATGGGAAGAATAAGGGAAACTGCACAATTACATACCCCCCCCCCCCCCTCCAAATGATATGCACCTGGATAGGTTTATTAAAAACACCATGTTAATTATGCCCCCCCCCCCCCCCACCACCAAATGATGTTAGAGGTATCTGAATTTTAATCAATAATAAATAGTTATACAGTATAATCTGTCTAAACCGGCTGTGTGTGGTTCCAAAGAAATTGGCCGATTTACACAGTACGGAGTGCAGAATGTTGAAAAGTATGAGAGTTGCTTCCCTTGTATTCGCTGTCTATTATGCATACATGTGTAATGATTACTAACGTTTTATTATGTCACAAAAGAATTCAAAATGTGAAACTATAAATGTCAGTGTTTCATCGTCGTGTTCTTTTGAAAAAGTTTCAATTTTTGTTATCGGTACAAAAATCTGGGAATTATATATATATATATATATATATATATATATATATATATATATATATATATATAGGCCCCATTCCTCATTTATTCCTTGATAATGCATGCATATGTTCATGATATTTCCTGCCGCGAGGGGATGCTCCACTTAGCGGTGCCCTTGTTAAATGTTGATTACAAAATTGGTTCTAGTGCCATAGCAAATCCTTTAAAGAAAGTACTAAAAAGTATCATAAGTGACTCTCAGAAGGGTTTTATAAAGGGACGGTTTATTGGTGAAAACGCTCGTTTTTTTTTGTATGATTTGATTGACTATCTAAAAAAAACAAAATTAGCCAGGATTGTTATTATTATTAGATTTTGAAAAAGCATTTGATTCATTGGAATGGGATTTTATTGTAAAGGCACTCAGGTCCTTCAATTTTGGGGAATCTATTGTAAAATGGTTTCTTACTCTATACACCTCTAGTACCAGTTGTATAATTAACAATGGAAACTTGTATAAATTCTTCAGTCTTGAACGAGGCTGTAGACAAGGAGATCCATTGACACCATATATCTTTATTATTACAGTAGAATTGTTGGCAAAAGCACTTAAAGAAAATCGAAATACTAAGGGCGTAACTGTGGCTGCAAAAGAAAACAAATTAAGCCAATATGCGGACGACTCTTTATTAACGTTAGATGGCAGTGAAAAATCACTTAGAGAATCTATGAGAGTTATTGATATGTTTAGAATGATTTCTGGACTACGTTTAAATATTTCAAAATCACAAGCAATTTGGTTGGGGAGCAAATCAGGTTCGGCGGAAACTTTGTGTAATGATCTGAAAATGAAATGGGGAAATAGCAATTTTAAGCTCCTCGGAATAGTATTTACAAAAAATCTGGAAGACATGACTTTATGTAATTATCAATCTAAAATCAATGCCATTAAAAAATTGCTAGGTTTGTGGACTAAACGGGATTTAACTCCAATAGGTAAAATCACAATTATCAAAACTTTAGCACTCCCAAAGCTCATACACTTATTTTCAGCATTGCCTGGAAGAGTTGAATAAAATATTTTTTAAATTCATTTGGGGATACAAGGTAGAAAAGTTGAAAAGAAATACAATTGTGGGTAATTATGATAAAGGGGGACTAAATATGGTACATTTGGCATCTTTTATATGTTATATTAAGCTGAAATGGGTCAAAATTGCTGATAATGAGGGTATATGGCAACATATGTTGCATAGTATTTTTAAATCTTAGAAATGTGGATTTCATTTTTCACCTATCCAAAGAAAAACTTAATGAATTTGTAAATCATATTGACAATGTGTTTTGGAAAGATGTGTTTAAAGCTCTATCAAGAGTTAAAGAAAGCTCTCTTTCTGCTACAGATTATTTGAATTTAGATATAAGAAACTTTATTTAGTTGATATTAAAAAATGGAATTTTAATACAAATTGGGTTGACAGAGGCATTAAGACCTTGAATGACTTAGTTTTGCAGAATAAAACATTCAAATACTTTACTGATGTAAAAGATGTGGTTGTTACAAAGAACTTTTTGAGCTATTATTGTCTTATTTCAAAAGTACCCTACCTACCAACTTACCTACCTCTCTACCTGAAGTTGTACAAGTTTAAAAGCATAACCGATATTTGTACGCAGATGAGAAGAAACATAAATTCGAAATTTCCTCATTTTATTTTCCAAACTTCTAAAACTAACCAAGGCATATGTATTGTGTGGGTCAAAGTTCAAGGTCTATGGGTCAAACAAAATGGCTTATCAATTCCAATGTGTTTTATTCAACGTTTTCTTCTCTTGAGTTTGATGAACGACTTAAGCAAAATCATTTAATGCCCTGCTGAAAAAGGTCTTGATATCTAAACAATCTCTATAAAGTGATATTAGTTTACCAGGAATAAATGGAGGGGGAAGTCCTGCTATGGGGGGGGGGGGGGGGGGGGGGGGGGGGAGTCTGACTCTACAACTAGTGATAGAGTAGGTCTACCCACGAGGAAGTCTGGCTCTAGGGTGAGACTTCCCCGGGGTTCTCCTGCTCTAGAGTGAGCCTTCCCCCAGGGGAAGGCTCACTCTAGAGCCAGGCTTCCGGGGGGAAAGTCTCATTATGGGGGAAGGCTCACTCTACAACACCGGCACGGGGACCGATTCCACGTCACCAGGCCCGACGTCAGGAATGTATAATAAGATCTGGACCAACTGGACTGGTTATCAAACATTCCTACATACTATAAACATCCCACTACACCACCGTGCACATTTAATCAAGTATACTAATGACATTCAACAACGGAAAGGAACAAGAAGCCCATGGGCTACATAGTTCACCAGAGTCATATTAATTCCAATAAAGAATAAAATTTCTGAACTTTGATTCCAAATAGTAACATTACATGAACTCTACACTGAAAACTGATTTGTGCGTATCTAGGGTTTTTCTTTTAAAATAATGTTGATTAAATATTAATCAAACAACTTACCGACTTTGTATGACTGATACAAGATTGACAATGAGCAGAATAATCAGGATTACCACTCCTGCCACGGTGGTGCAAAACTGTATCCATTCATAGATAGAGTCTGAACTGATGTGGTTTTTTTCCATGTCCTTGAAATATATATTATAAAGTTATTCAAAATTTCATCGTTGAGTGAGCATAAACAGAAACACGATTTCATTACAATAATAATTTCAATCAATTTTTGTACAAGAAGACTATAATGTAATTTCCTTTTATTCAGAGCCCCTGGATGGGTATTTTATTAGAAATATTAATAACAAGAGTTACAAACATTTTTTTCTGTCATTGAAATAGTAAATCACAAATTTGCAACAGAAATTTCGGCACCAAAATGACAGCTGATATCGCTTTGAAAGTAAGGACAATATATACGTAAGCACAATACAGCCAAAAGTGAAGATAACGAACAGTGATAAATTTTATTCCTGTAAAGAATACAAAATTAAGAGTTGGGCAAACAGGAGGAATAAACCGGTCACACTCGCCATGCATATGAAAATGTGAATATAACGAGCAGTGATATGTTGAAATACAGGTGTATACAGTACACTTACCACAGGTTAACGGTAGGAGAACGAAGGAGGTGAACAAGACCAGTGGACGAATTCTTTGTGAAACTTGCATCCCAAAGGGCACCGGAAATCTACCTGTGCTTCCAATACTGAACAACATCTAGTGGAAGCAGGAATATCTAATCTTTTTATTTTTGTCAAAATCTAATGATTTAGAATTTAATTTGAACTAAACAGACAAGTATTGGTATTTACACTTGATTGATACATGTAAATATCTAATCAAGCAGTCTTAAATACATATGTACAGCTAGTGATTTTGTTTTCACTGGTAGTTTTGTTTATTGGTTTACATCCCTTTAAGAATTTCTAACTCTCACTGGGACCTCAGCAGCTGCACGTGGAGTGCCACATTTTACCGCTACTAGTAGACCTATGCATGGCGATCACGACAGTAGTAGTGGAAGTTCTTTAGCGTGCCAACACCTGCAGCGAGAGGTGAATCGGTTTATAAGGTGCCATTCGAAAGAAAACAAAGACCATGTAGTTTGTTCCTGCACCACCACAAATAAAATTAGAAAATGAGAACTTGGAAGAAGTAAATGAGTTTACATACCTTGGAAGCACAATTAGCAAAAACAACGCAACAGAAAAAGACATCACCAGCAGATTACAGAAGGCAAAAGCTTCCTTTCACCAACTTAATAAAATATGGAGGACTAGTAACATCAGCGAAAAGACAAAGATCAGACTATACCAGAGCAATGTCCTATCAGTCTTGCTGTATGGTGCAGAATGTTGGAGACTAACGCAAAAAGATAATAAAAGGCTGTCCGGATTCCACACAAAATGTCTAAGGAAAATATGCAAGATCTACTGGCCCAGGAAAATATCAAACAAAGATCTATATAAAAGAACAGGGCAGAAAGATCTAATCACAATGATTAAACAAAGACAGTTTAGATGGATTGGCCATGTCATCAGAAAAGGAAACGAATCCATCACAAAAACAGCACTTAAATGGACTCCAGCAGAAGGAAAGAGAAGCAGAGGAAGACCTAGAGAGACATGGAGAAGGACTATAGAAAGTGATATAAAGAAGATGGGAAAAACCTGGAAGGAAGTAGAAAAGATGGCTATGGATAGAAACAAATGGAAGGATCTGGTATCAGCCTTATGTGCCACCGGGCACGAAGAGGATAGGTAGGTAGGTATTCGAAAGAACCATGACTCTTTAAAATACTGAGTCATTGGGTTAAGCAAGATCGGGGCTTGAACCTAGAACGACCTTCCACACACGATTGATTGATTGTTTTGCTGTTTTTCCGCCACACTCAATAATTTTTCAGTTATCTGGTGGCGCCCAGTTTTTATTGGTGGAAGAGAGAAGCCAGATACAATGTACCTGGGAAGAGACCACCGACCTTCCGAAAGTAAACTGGGAAACTTTCTCACTTACCGGCGCGAGCGAAATTCGAACCCGCGCCGACCAGAGGTGAGAGGTAGTGTGATTTTGAGAGCGATGCTCTAACCACTCGGCCACGGAGGCGAAGCGAACGCCTTCATCGCCGCCAATGATGGTATACAAAGGTAAAAATATTTTTAAAATGAATGAATTAGAGCACCGTAAAGAAGAGAGAAATTAATATATATCATGGGGGATATCGAGTTATGTCTCGGTGTTACGCACGCACTATCAAACTCACCATATAGCGTTATTTTATTTCCTTAACTCCGTGTGAGCAGGTATCAGCTAATTTCAAAGTCGACGTTTTTCAAAACGGGAATTTTATCAATTAGCAAAAGGAAGCATTTGCAAACGAACACTAAAACGTCTAAATTCCAATTCCAAGCGATGTATATAAATTTCACTGCATGAAAATCCAACTAAGACGTGTTCCTGATAGTTCCTGATAGAAATTTTAAAAATTTCTCATGATCACCTTTTCAGTCGTTGGGATCCACTCAATCACGGACGGAAAGCACTTGTTATTGTTAGTGCTATCAATTTCACACCTATTAAGAATATTGGATGTTTCGATATTTGAAAGGGGAAAACTTGAAAAATATTTATTCCAAACCAATTACTTGTGTGTCCAACATTATACATTGAGAGAAGCGTTTTAATGATTAATGTTTGCAGTCTGAGTGCCATACTCCACGATACAAAATCCTACTTAACTAGAATTATCAAGGAAAATATTTCAGATATTTATTTTCTTTAGAATAGGTAGAATCCAACATCTTTTCTATCTCCTTTAATAATATCCTTATCTATAAGTTAAAAATCTTTCTGAGGCCAAATTCTTTACTACATTGATATAGTTTATCAAACAATCGGAAAGCATTGCTATTACAATTATTGACATTTTAAGGTCATTATCGTTCTTTGAATACCCGAGAAATACAATGATCACCGAGCACTCCGAAGGCTGAAAACGTTACATGAACATCATTGTAAAAAGTACCCAGAACAAGTCTGTAGACCTATACATATGATTAACATGGACACCATCTGAAAACGTTATAACAGTATCAAACATCATCTGATACTTTAGACATTTCAATTTCCTAGATGATTCCATCTCATTCCTGAGGGTTAGATTTCTAGAGAGAAAAATACCATCACACTGAAAATTCAACTCTAACTACTTCGTTTCGTAAACTACGGGAAGACCACTGGATCAATACACTAGACACTGTGTTTCCATATGGGTGCAACGACACCAGAGATACTGCGGGGGATCTGATGTTTCCACATGGAAATAACGGAAATGTGATGAGACATTTCCCCAATTCACAAAAAAAGGTAATAGTCACGGACATTGACTATACAAAAAAAATAAATAATAATAATAAAAGAATAAAAAAATATTAAAGAACAAACAAATATTCACAATGTCTCATTTGATTCACTTGTAAAACTTTTGATCGATTGATTGAATATTGTTTAACGTCGCTTTCGAGAATATTTAACTCATATGGAGACGTCACCTTTGCTGGTTAAGGACTTAAAATTTAGGCCTATGCTCGGCGCTTACTGCCTTTAAGCCGGGAGGGATCTTTCTCGTGCCACACCTGTTGTGACACGGGACCTCAGTTTTTGCGGTCTCATCTGAAGGACCGCCCCATTTAGTCGCCTCTTACGACAATCAAGGGTTACTGAGGACCTCTTCTAACCCAAATCCCCACTTGATGAAAAGGTGAAGATAACAAACACTGATCAATCTCTTTCCTCCTTTAAGGAATACAAAATTAAGAGTTTGGCAAACATAGACTCCTGGATATACCAGAGGTGGGATCAGGTGTCAAGGAGGGGTAAGAATCTCCTGTCAACCGGTCACATCCGCCGTGAGCCCTATTTCTTGGTCAGGTGAACAGAATAATCAGTAGTCTAAATCAGTGTGTAAAGAATTATTACGCTCAAACGACGTCGTCTAGCAATCTACGGCGAACCGTACGCGTATAAATTTGACGCATGTGATAACTTTTTTTTTATCATACTTTCATGGTTAGGCCATTCTTGGCACCCTGATGTTGACTACGTTTACCCGAACAAGACATATGGCTCACGACGGGTGTGACCGTTCGACAGGGATGCTTACAACTGATCCCAACTGGTATATCCAGGGGTCCGTATTTGCCCAATTCTATTTTGTATTGCTTGTAGGAGTTTGAGAGTGATCACTGTTCGTTATATTCACCTTTCATGTTTGAGTTCCTCATTTTCATTATCTACGTAGTCTTTGGTTATCATGTCTTTCAGCAGTCTGCTTGAATACCCATGGGGATGAATTTTGTAATGGTTATCTTCTAGCATCTGAGTAATGTTCACATTATCAAATAGATGGGCGGTCCTTCTGTCATGAGTGCGCCCATCTCTTTGATAATGTGAATTTTACGAGGATGCTAGAAGATGACCGACTTGACACATATTTCAAAAGCTTCTCATTTTACATTATTGAACCAAATATTCAATACAGTGGTAGACTGTCATATACCATCGTCGGACGATGCATGTGTTTATAAAGAATATGCTTTACCCGTAAAACAGCAAAGCTAACTTACAGTGTAACGAAAATTGATTATCCCTGTCATCATCAATCACATATTAGTGGCTTCATAAATTATTTTTCAGGAATTAAATTCTATTCATGCATTTGTACAAATGTTTTAAGAAAACATGTATAACACAAATATTAATCACGATTTCCCCTCAAATTTTGTTTTTCACTTTAAATGATCAAAATCTATAGTCTAATATGTTAAGAAGGTTTCACACAAAAAAATTAAGGTTATTCATCAAGACAGAAGCTCATTATATAGAGTTTATTATTTGTTTTGAAAACAAAGATTGAGGTGTGTTATTGTTTACGAAGTTTTCAAAATAAAGGGATATTGATCAAAGTTTATTAGATATATCACATTTCAAGTATACTTTAAGTAAAACGTATCATTTAAAAGTTAAAATTTGTGATGGTACAAAATGAAGATGCTTTAAATTACAAAAATTAACGTTTCACTGGTTTGTTTGTTTACATAAAAAGACTCGAGTCTTTGTTTACATAACACAGAATCAAAGCTAAGATACTGCTCTTATCCTTGCATTCAGACAGTTCAAATTTTGGCTGTCAACATTAAATGAGTTATATTTTTTAATTTTAACATAAAAAATGATAAACATTTCTTTCAAAAAACGTGAACCAGTCCCTTTTAGACTTGCGTTAGCAAACTCTTTATAAAATGAGAGAGAGAGAGAGAGAGAGAGAGAGAGAGAGAGAGAGAGAGAGAGAGAGAGAACTATTTAATATTACTGACTGAAAAAAAAAACCAGTCACGGGTATGTTTATACCTGTTATATACAAATGTAACACTTCTCGTTTGCTTCAATCTCAATCGACGAGCGTAAAACAAACAACCGAC
Source organism: Ostrea edulis (assembly GCF_947568905.1). Taxonomy (NCBI): domain Eukaryota; kingdom Metazoa; phylum Mollusca; class Bivalvia; order Ostreida; family Ostreidae; genus Ostrea; species Ostrea edulis. The sequence goes on along the minus strand of NC_079164.1, from coordinate 16,418,015 downwards.
AACCAACAGCTGATTGCATAACGTTCTACTGGTAATTTCTAATTAGGGAATTTACACAATTTAAAACTATATGGTCCGACTTTCGACCACATAAAACACTGTTAAATCATCGAATGTCATACTTTACATCACAAAAACTCTTACAAAGATATATTGCTCCTCTTGAAAATGTTAAACAGTTGTGAAGGAGAAAATTCAAACGTACTGTACCACAACATAGATCAGAAGTGGTGTAAATCAGAGGTGGATTTTGAAAACTTTTAAAGAACCTTCAGTAAATATGAAATCGGAAAGCTTTTCTGAAATCAACAACATCAAAAACGTAATAGTTTTCAACAAGTTACACGACCATTCCTCGCGATAAATTAAAGATCATACTTTTTGACATAGACAGCTGCTTTCTCAGCAAAAATGGAAAAAAGGAAATATTGATATTTAGTGATCAGTCATCCAAAACTGTTAAACACCTTTCTGATTCCCCGCACAAGTTGAAATTAAGAATATGCTAGAGTTCCTCATTGACAATATCTTCGTAATCTTCGGTGATCGGGTCTTCTAACAGTCTGTTTATATTCTTAAAGGAAGCAGGGTTTATCAAAAAAGCTTATACATGAGAAAAAAATGTCTTGCCTTCGACTCCACATTTAGATAAATTGACGACGTTTTATTAACAAATTAATATCCAGTGGTATGCGTTTGCCCAACTCTTTATTTTGTATTCCTTATAGGAGTTATTAAATTGATCACTGTTCGTTAAGTCCACCTTGCACCTGTTTTCGCCTTTCACGAGAAGTATGTGGTTTTAAATGGGTGTTTACAAACAACGATCATTCGGTCATTTCTGATGCATATTCAGAAGATAAATCAAGCGACAGTCACGTGTCCAGTTCAGACTTCCAGGGATAAGTTCATCGGTGGACATAGGTGTGTACTTTGTTACAACAGTAACGTGTCATAAGTGTTTCACTTTCTTGTTTTAAAAGAAATGAAAATAGCCAATACCTCTTAGTAATTTCGAAATATCGTCATCGTTTTACGCTCTTTGAAACCTAAATTTAGACAGTTGCGCCTGAGTTATGTACGTCTATTTATAGACTCGTAGCAGACGTGAAATGACACCAGTCCTGACAGAACAGACCGTACGTTCGAACAACGAAGGGAGGAAAAAGTTGAGATGGCAAAATGAACTGGATTTGATCCATTTATATTCTTGACTCCATATTTCATTATTTGAATCGAATAGGAGTCCCTACAACGAGCGTGAATCGAATAGGAGTCCCTACAACGAGCGTGAATCGATTAGGAGTTCCTACAACGAGTGTGAATCGAATAGGAGTTCCTACAACGAGCGTGAATCGAATAGGAGTTCCTACAACGAGCGTGAATCGAATAGGAGTTCCTACAACGAGCGGCAAATGTAATGGATGAGTTCCCCCTATAGTTACTTTTTAAATAATCTCACATTTTTAAAAAAAGATGTAATTTAGGTAAAGTTGATAACTTTTAAAACTAATTCCTAATTCAGCTGCTGTACTATTATGAAAAAACAATAACAAAATAGCAGGTGAACATCGGACCATGCAGCTTTAAATGCTGGCCTCTCTATCAAATGAGAGTTGTCTTTCTTTTCAAAGTAACACTGCATTTTATTTGAAGTGGATGCTCACACGTGTATGGATTTTGCTCAGCTATGCTCTTCATAAATTTGAATGCAATTTATATGTCAAGGCACATGCTATTTTTTGATTATGTTAACATATCACGAGATACACTCGTGTCACGTGGTGTCCATTCCGATTCTAACATACATGTATGTATAGTGGTGAGCGTGCGTGTTTTGATTGCGGTTGTTTGAATGTGTGTATGCTTTGTTCGGTATTTGAATATTAAGGTAGCCGATACGGCCAACGTGTTTGCAAAATCATTCTGAAGAAAGTTTATATTATATATTAAAAATCAATTATCTACATTTAAAATATGTTGTCAAGCGCCACAATTTCTATGCTGGCATTTGCTCAATTTCTTTGTCTATAACACAATGGTTTCCCCGATATCTACAATATTACATGTAATATTCATATATTTATAAAGTAGCAGTTGTTTTTGTAAACCGTTAGAATTAAAATTTTGTCACTTTTACCAGTTTTGTGTGAGTTTATTTGCTTTATTAGTCTGTTTAACGAAATTGTGCAATTTTCTAATGTTAACATATACGAATGTATACTTATGTTTGACGACCGTGAAAGGACGGCAGCATATACACTTACTTTGGTTATTGATTAGATTAAACTATATTAAGTGGAAATATTAGTATAGTTTTTTCTACTTTGAATCCACAATAAAGCGAAGTCATATGATGGTGGTATTGCCTTAATTAGAAAATATCACGACTGAAATCGCGGCCGTTTTTGGTTTATAGAGGATATATATATCAGTAACTCTAACTATGAATACCTTTCACATCTGTAGAGTAAAAACAAAATTTAAAACGAGAAATTTTTAAGGCAAAATAGTAGTAATAATAATAATTAAAAACTTAACAAAAAGATCATGAATCACATGTCATCTACCAAAATTTGTTCCTCGTTTGCCTAATATAACGAAAATTAACTTCACATTAATTTCGTTTTAATAACCGATTTTGCAACCGATCTTGTTATATATACATGTATATTAAATATCAGTTGTTATAGTAACAGTGGTTAAGAGAATGAGAAGTATCTGGGAAATCAATGAACGATAAGGTCAAGCGGTCGGAAAGGTTGAGCAAGTTCATTAACATCTGACCAGTGTGCGTGAAATGTTCAGCAATATGATATTTAGGATATTAGATATCGACATTATTAGCCTCATAGGCAATGACACGAGATGCTAACGCGCACGCAGACATTTTGTGTTTCATTTCATGTAGGATTTACATTATCAAATTAACTATTAGGGGATTTTCGTGTTCTGCATCTAACCAATGATTCTTTGAAATCAAACATTGGTCTCTACATTCAGAGGTTTTTCATTTGTATCTGAATTTCACTTAAACATGCTTATGTTCGACAAGAATAAAATACCGAACTGTAGTTTTTATCAAGTCCATTTTTTTCAACAGTGATATTTGAAGGGTTATAAAATTGGTACAAATGTAAAACTTATAAGGTACCAATTTTGATGCACCAGATGTGCATTTCGACAAATAATGTTTCTTCAGTGATGTTAAAGCCGAAATTTTGGAAATTCGAAATGACAAAATAACTATTCAAGACATCAGAGAATAACAATTTTGATGAATTAAAGTTTTATTCCTTTATGAAAGGTGAAGACAACGACCATGCATCCTGTTCTGTGAGATTGTCTAGATCTATTCTGTTCTGTGAGATTGTCTAGATGTATTCTGTTCTGTGAGATTGTCTAGATCTATTCTGTTCTGTGACATTGTCTAGATCTGTTCTGTGAGATTGTCTAGATCTATCTTGTTCTGTGAGATTGTCTAGATGTATTCTGTTCTGTGAGATTGTCTAGATCTATTCTGTTCTGTGAGATTGTCTAGATCTGTTCTGTTCGATGAGATTGTCTAGATCTGTTCTGTTCTATGAGATTGTCTAGATCTATTCTGTTCTGTGAGATTGTCTAGATGTATTCTGTTTTGTGAGCTTGTCTCTATCTATTGTGTTCTGTGAGATTGTCTAGATCTATTCTGTTCTGTGAGATTGTCTAGATGTATTCTGTTCAGTGAGATTGTCTAGATGTATCCTGTTCTGTGAGATTGTCTAGATCTATTCTGTTCTGTGAGATTGTCTAGATGTATCCTGTTCTGTGAGATTGTCTAGATGTATTCTGTTCTGTGAGATTGTCTAGATGTATTCTGTTCTGTGAGATTGTCTAGATGTATTCTGTTCTGTGAGATTGTCTAGATGTATTCTGTTCTGTGAGATTGTCTAGATCTATCGTGTTCTGTGAGATTGTCTAGATGTATTCTGTTCTGTGAGATTGTCTAAATCCATTCTGTTCTGTGAGATTGTCTAGATGTATTCTGTTCTGTGAGATTGTCTAGATGTATTCCGTTCTGTGAGATTATCTAGATCTATCCTGTTATGTGAGATAGTTTAAATGTATTCTGATCTGTGCGATTGTCTAGATTTATTCTGTTCTGTGAGATTGTCTAGATCTGTTCTGTTCTGTGAGATTGTCTAGATCTGTTCTGTTCTGTGAGATTGTCTAGATGTATCCTGTTCTGTGAGATTGTCTAGGTCTATCTTGTTCTGTGAGATTGTCTTAATGTATTCTGTTCTGTGAGATTGTCTAGATGTATCCTGTTCTGTGAGATTGTCTAGATCTATCCTGTTCTGGGAGATTGTCTAGATGTATCCTGTTCTGTGAGATTGTCTAGATCTATCTTGTTCTGTGAGATTGTCTAGATGTATTGTGTTCTGTGAGATTGTCTAGATCTATTTTGTTCTGTGAGATTGTCTAGATCTATTATGTTCTGTGAGATTGTCTAGATGTATTGTGTTCTGTGAGATTGTCTAGATGTATTGTGTTCTGTGAGATTGTCTAGATGTATTGTGTTCTGTGAGATTGTCTAGATGTATTGTGTTCTGTGAGATTGTCTAGATGTATTCTGTTCTGTGAGATTGTCTAGATCTATCTTGTTCTGTGAGATTGTCTAGATCTATTCTGTTCTATGAGATTGTCTAGATCTGTTCTGTTCTGTGATATTATCTAGATCTATTCTGTTCGGTGAGATTGTCTAGATCTGTTCTGTTCTATGAGATTGTATAGATCTGTTCTGTTCTGTGAGATTGTCTAAATCTATTCTGTTCTCTGAGATTGTCTAGATCTGTTCTGTTCTATGAGATTGTCTAGATTTGTTCTGTTCTGTGAGATTGTCTAGATATATTCTGTTCTGTGAGATTGTCTAGATCTGTTCTGTGAGATTGTCTAGGTCTATCTTGTTCTGTGAGATTGTCTTAATGTATTCTGTTCTGTGAGATTGTCTAGATGTATCCTGTTCTGTGAGATTGTCTAGATCTATCCCGTTCTGTGAGATTGTCTATATGTATCCTGTTCTGTGAGATTGTCTAGATCTATCCTGTTCTGTGAAATTGTCTAGATCTATTCGGTTCTGTGAGATTGTCTAGATCTGTTCTGTTCTGTGAGATTGTCTAGCTCTGTTCTGTTCTGTGTGATAGTCTAAATGTATTCTGATCTGTGCGATTGTCTAGATCTATCCTGTTCTGTGAGATTGTCTAGATCTATTCTGTTCTGTGAGATTGTCTAGATGTATCCTGTTATGTGAGATTGTCTAGATGTATTCTGTTCTGTGAGATTGTCTAGATCTATCGTGTTCTGTGAGATTGTCTAGATCTATCCTGTTCTGTGAGATTGTCTAGATGTATTCTGTTCTGTGAGATTGTCTAGATCTATCGTGTTCTGTGAGATTGTCTAGATCTATCCTGTTCTGTGAGATTGTCTAGATGTATTCTGTTCTGTGAGATTGTCTAGATCTATCCTGTTTTGTGAGATTGTCTAGATCTCTTCTGTTCTGTGAGATTGTCTAGATGTGTCCTGTTCTGTGAGATTGTCTAGATCTGTTCTGTTCTGTGAGATTGTCTAGATGTATTCTGTTTTGTGAGCTTGTCTAGATCTGTTCTGTTCTGTGAGATTGTCTAGATGTATTCTGTTCTGTGAGATTGTCTAGATGTATTCTGTTTTGTGAGCTTGTCTCTATCTATTGTGTTCTGTGAGATTGTCTAGATCTATTCTGTTCTGTGAGATTGTCTAGATGTATTCTGTTCTGTGAGATTGTCTAGATGTATCCTGTTCTGTGAGATTGTCTAGATCTATTCTGTTCTGTGAGATTGTCTAGATGTATCCTGTTCTGTGAGATTGTCTAGATGTATTATGTTTTGTGAGATTGTCTAGATCTCTTCTGTTCTGTGAGATTGTCTAGATCTATTTTGTTCTGTGATATTGTCTAGATCTGTTCTGTTCTGTGAGATTGTCTAAATGTATTCTGTTCTGTGAGATTGTCTAGATGTATTCTGTTCTGTGAGATTGTGTAGATGTATCCTGTTCTGTGAGATTGTCTTGATCTATTCTGTTCTGTGAGATTTTCTAGATGTATCCTGTTCTGTGAGATTGTCTAGATGTATTATGTTCTGTGAGATTGTCTAGATGTATTCTGTTCTGTGAGATTGTCTAGATGTATTCTGTTCTGTGAGATTGTCTAGATGTATTGTGTTCTGTGAGATTGTCTAGATGTATTCTGTTCTGTGAGATTGTCTAGATGTATTCTGTTCTGTGAGATTGTCTAGATCTATTCTGTTCTATGAGATTGTCTAGATCTGTTCTGTTCTGTGAGATTGTCTAGATGTATTCTGTTCTGTGAGATTGTCTAGATCTATTATGTTCTGTGAGATTGTCTAGATGTATTGTGTTCTGTGAGATTGTCTAGATGTATTCTGTTCTGTGAGATTGTCTAGATGTATTGTGTTCTGTGAGATTGTCTAGATGTATTGTGTTCTGTGAGATTGTCTAGATGTATTCTGTTCTGTGAGATTGTCTAGATCTATCTTGTTCTGTGAGATTGTCTAGATCTATTCTGTTCTATGAGATTGTCTAGATCTGTTCTGTTCTGTGATATTGTCTAGATCTATTCTGTTCTGTGAGATTGTCTAGATCTGTTCTGTTCTATGAGATTGTCTAGATCTGTTCTGTTCTGTGAGATTGTCTAGATATATTCTGTTCTGTGAGATTGTCTAGATCTGTTCTGTGAGATTGTCTAAATCTATTATGTTCTGTGAGATTGTCTAGATGTATTCTGTTCTGTGAGCTTGTCTCTATCTATTGTGTTCTGTGAGATTGTCTAGATCTATTCTATTTTGTGAGATTGTCTAGATTATATTCTGTTTTGTGAGATTGTCTAGATCTGTCCTGTTCTGTGAGCTTGTCTATATGTATCGTTGGTTACTCGGTCTATATTCGCTGTAAACGGTTTAGTCCGCCTCTTCTCATTTCATACACACCCAAAACTGACATGAACACGTGTGTTGTTGATAACAATACCCTCTCTGTTTCTCTATTCTTTTTGCGACTCTTTCACCACCGCCGATATGTTGCTGTCGATATCGACATGGTCATTAAGATCCTAGATTGGTCAATGACTGATGGTGCCGTTTATAATATAAAGTACAAATTATCAAGTACATCGCGAAATGGTGGTGGCAAACTGTTGGCTTTCATCAGGTTTGCGAAACTCACATAAATATTTAAGGTTCTTTTTCTCCAGAGACCATCAAAATTACATTAATATCTTAGAGTCAGGAAAATTCTAACAATTAAATTATATCCATTGTGTATTGTTAAATTTGCTTTGATTTGAAAACTGAAAATGTTTTGTTTGTTTGTTTTATTTGTTATTTTCTAGCAAAAATCAAAGGATCAATAATCCTCTTACTGAAATCCGTTTCCACTGATAATTGAAGTTCGGAAAAATGTTTTTCGTCTTCTAATTTTGTAATTAAATTGAAAATGGTTTATATTGGCAAAACTAGAATAAACTGTATTGAATATATGTAGTTGCATTGCTATCACGAATAAGGTACAATTCAATCATTTATCTTTTCATAATATTTTCAAAACAGCAAGAATTATTCAACTATCTACATGTATGTAAATTTAAAAAACAAAACATTAAAGGAAACAACGTCTCATTTTACAGGATTGTGACGTCATCAACAGGTAACGGTTTATTATATCAATTAAGATGTTTTATATAAAATAATTTGTCATATATATTACATCAGTTTCATTGTGCGCATGATTTTAATGGCAAACTATTTAATACATTACGTGTGTGGCTTCTGCTGTTTAAAAAAAGTGTGAAAAAAATTCACCTGGTTTCCTGGACATCATTGCCCATGCCAAAGAGCTTTTGTAAGTTTTTCTAGTCCTTAGTAGTTTTTCGTTGTATAATGGCACCATGTTTTAATTTCCGTAATTTTTTTTCGAAATACAAAGGGAAAATCAAAGTGTAAGTGTAAATTCTTTATTAGGAAATGATTTTTTAAAAAAGTTCCCATTTTCAAAGAATGGTTTCCACCGCCGCAAAATGTATCTAGAATCTGAACAAATCTTGTTTATGATAAAAAATGATAAAATGTTTTAATAATAATACTAGGTAAATAATTTATTATTATTAGAATAAATTTTATTTTGCTATTCTAAAAATTGAATGACCTTGAATAAAACCACATCTAAAAATATGTTGATTATTATATCAAACAAATTAATTCTTAAATTGACTAAAAATAATACAACTATAGGAATGGTGAACGGTGTCTTCTTACACATTGTATGTTGATGGGAACACAGAACTACAATAAAACATTTGTGTGATCCGGAAAACTGATCAATATCTACACTGTCCGATGTGTCGAGAACCACAGCTTTCTCCTTAGCGTGTTTTACTGTGGGTCGTTAACCTGCCTAAACATGCATCCTTAAACTAAACTGATGTATCCTGGTAATCAGACCACTGGCACACTGCTCTGCTGGCCAATCATGGGAATTAGGTCACCCATGTCTATTTTTAGATATGCACAACTAAACCAAGAAATCTTAAACATAAATTGTTATCATTTATATAATTCAAATATTATCTTTACACTTGATGAAGTTAAACATGCATCACGTACATCTAGTTATCGATTAAACATAAAATTTGTAATTTGTATAGGTATGACCAGTTTTATCGTCATACATTTTGACTTTTTTTTCCTGCGATAGAACAAATTTCACCAGAGAAGCCGATAAACAAATTGTGAAAGTATATAACAGAACAAGTTTAAAATTCAAGTTTGAGATGGTTTGCCATTCGGGCTGTTTTATTTGTTTATGATTGTAAGACGTCCCATTCAGAATTTTTCACTCATATAGAGACGTCACCAGCTGTAGGTGAAGTACACCATTTAACACTCAGTGCCAAAGCAGTGAGGGTTCCCTATCGTGCCAACGTCTACCGTGACACGGAACTTTAGTTTTCAAATACCCGTGACTTTCACTTCCTGGCGGCAGAACGGTTACACGTTTTAGGTTTGATTCGGCCCCGGGATCGAGAATCGAACCTGCACAAACTAATAAGTATAGTTAATTCAGATAGGTAGAAGGGGACAGTTTCGCACTATAGGCCTGTCAACTTTTTAAAAAAAATATGGAAATACCCCATATTTGAAGTGATATTATATGTGTAAAAATGTGTACAATAATTTTAGGATGCATGTCAAATGTAGCTGAGTGCTTAATAAAAATGTTGATATACAACATTTAGGTGTCACCATGATTCCTAGCATATAGATGGGTGCAAATACGAAACTAAGACACGTGGTCAGTTACTGAAGAAATTCCGGTGAAAACATGCATGGTCCAGCAAAAGGTCTGTAGATGTGAGGGAAGATGGATGGCCCCATATGAAAGGTAGATTTTTGAGAAGGGCAGATAGGGTTCTTGATTGTGCACAGTGTCTAAATCCCCATGGTTGGTACTGTGATGGTGTGGGGGTGGTGCGGATTAGCCCAAATGAGAGAAAATCAAAGCAAAAAAGGGGAACCTGCTCAGAGCATGTTTTATGCACCAGCACCAGTATTTATAGATTACATGTAATTTAGGGTCATAATTTATTGACTACACTAATATGAAATACAAGTATTGACATAAAAGGGAAATATGATTTTTTATTAGTCTGTCATAATCTGATTTTGATGTATACCCCCTATCCACTTGTTTCAGAACCAAAGAAACTTTCCCCTGCCACCATAGCATAGCGTATTGCTTTCACGTAATGTCCTATTGATCTGTTGTAATATTTTTTATAAAAATTATGTTTTAAGTTTGACTACTGTTTGGCATTTCTTTAAATTATTTCTTTTCTATAGATGATGCACAGGAACCCGAATCAACTGAACCGGTTTTTCCCGAGTCATGATGCAGTGCAGTCTATATTTGAAATGTTCGGGTTCCGCTGGAGGAAAGCGTTGATTGGTCCATACACTAAATTCATAATGATCCACAGCGCTTACAAAGAATATTTGAGTAGCTTTATACCGTACCAAAAACCAAATTAATATTTACATACGAATTATATAGAGAACACCTGTTCGTGTTTGGAAGGGGGATCGACTTCAAAAAGTATCAAGCATTTGACAAAACGTGACGTTTTCCCTTTCCTGTGATATGTATACACTTAGAATCAATTTATTCGATGAATGTTTTATTGTAAGAGTTAAAACATTTTATAAAGGAATGTACACATAATGAATAATCCGATAAGTTTTTATCTTTATCCTTTCTTAAATTAGTAAAATATTTTTAGAAAAATGTTTTATGGATACAGGTGCGTGTAACATTTGATTTCGTTTTTAGCGTAGTATCAACTCATGTTCTTTATCTAATAGGAAGACATGTCATAAGATATTATAGGATTAAACTTTCTTTTTGAAGAAGTTATCGATGTGTAAACTCTGGACATTTTACTCACAAATTGAATAAAAGTGCTTAGTATGTGACTAAAATGTCCAGAATTTACACATCAATAAATTCTTCAAAAAGAATGTGTGATTCTTATATAATTCCAATTCGTTCTCTGTATTATCAATTTCAACAATTTGAATAGTTTCCCCGCACTATATGTTATTTGTTTTCAGGCGCGTATGAATGCATAGCGTTTCTGGATTTATTGATGTGTAAATTCTCGTTTAGCTTTATTATTGTCCAATCAAAACAATTGTAATAAATAACATTGGAATTATATACATATAACATAAGATATATGTATAGGGAAGCGCTTTGTTCAATTAAAAACTTTCGAATATTGATATATTTAGTTATCATGCATTTCTTGATAGATATAAATTAAGAACAGATGTCAGACATAATTATTGATTTGAACATATTTAATGACCAATTTGACAAAAGGATTGGATACAAGTTCCCAAACTTACACAATTCTCTCCTTTAAATGATATACATTCACACATGTCATAAACTGTATAATTGACCTTTTTAAGATATTCATAAATGTGACTAATTATTACACGCACTTTCTCAATATTTGTTGTGTGATTGTATTGATGTAAAACATATTTTTGATTATTATCAATTTTCCCTAGTTGATTGAAATTAAGTTATCATTCCTGGCAAACAAATTCTAAGATACTACCTATCAACAGTTTCGTTTTCAAAATATACAAATCTAGAATATTTCATATTTAAATAATTTAATTGCAGATAAATCTGACAAGAAATACTGATTTTACACAGATGTACATTTCACTAGCCTTTTCAGAAACCAAATGTTTGTAAGTAAAATTTTCAAGCTGATACATTTGCTGTGATTTGTATCGTTAACAATATTTGTATGATAAATACTTAATAGTCAAATTATTCTAAGAATTACAAAACTGTTATGCTTCCCATTACTGATCAATTGAAACTAACCATTTAACACAAAATTGACTTTGGGGGAGGAGATATCGATTATTACAAGAATTTTTATACCGACTTGTATTTTGCTAAATTTTTTGGAAATTTTTGCGAATGTCCCTCAACGGCCAAAAGAAACATTCATGAGAGTCAATGATGACCAGTTATAGGTCAAACTTCTTGCACTCCATGGCTTCTAGACCGTACAACCAAGTGAGAAAAAGAAAGCGGGTTTGACCGATGGGAAATCAGTGCAACAGCATCTTTGTCAATCCGGAGAGGATTTGATTTTGGTGAATAGGCTGCCTGAAAACTTAATTACTGGCAATGTCCTGTCAAGATTGATTTTTCTACTTGATAAATCTGGTGATTGATATTTGTCCGTTCTCATTTGTGGCCAAAGTCTTCTTTAACTATAGTAAAATGCAATCTATTCTTCAACTACATACATGCATATAAACGGAACAGCCCTCAGTCAAGATTAGCATGTAAAGAACGGCGTAACACGTCAAACAGCATTCAAACTCTAACAAGCACGTGGTTTGCGAAATGCTGACTTTAAACAAGACTGTTGAAACAAGAACATATTTGTTAGTAGCCTGCCTCGGTTTGATAATTGATCATACGCAGAAGTTGCTCTTGTGTATCGAATCAGTTAAGAGAGATAGACAGCATATGCAGGTGATAATGGAATGTATATGCATAAAAACATGTTTATTGAGATCGGCAAGGTTTTATAAACCGTTGTCAAGAGAATTGAATTTATTGTTCTTTATGGTTTGTAAAAAAAAAAAAATCCCCCATTTTTAAGTGTTATAAAAACGATCAATGTTATGAAATCTGATTTATTCATTTATACACAATTACATGATGATATGAATATGTAATGCTCAACACAAGGGTAATACATCAGTATTGTTGTTCAGATTTAAAAATGTATTCAGCATTCAAGAAGTGGCACTGAGCTTTCGCAAAGAAAACCGATATTCAAGCCTGTGAGCATAAATATTTTGTAGCCAGATTCATATCATTGGATTAAGTTATGAACTTCAAGCTATTCAATCCGAACCAGACTGGTTTACCTGTTGAATTTGAATTTGAAATAAGGTCCAAAATCAGATACAAGGATGACTCTTAATTCTGAGGTTAAAGGACAAAGCCACCAATATTTCACATCCATTATGGATCATTACATTTCTGAAAAATAAAACTTGTATAATGAAATATTTGCTTTAAGATTAAAAAAAGTTTTAAAAGGTTATTATTTCAACCTACATTATTACGTTTCTGTGTTGGAAAACTATGTATTTTTTAGACAGCGACTTATATGTCAAACGTATAGTGGACTATTTTGAATCTCTCTCTCTCTCTCTCTTGGAAGACTGACTTTGCAAATATTTAAATAGAAATAAACCTATTCAGTTGCCTTTATATATTTTAGACTATCATATTTAAATGAAATTGCATCTTATTTATAAAAAGCAAGGCAAATACCGCACTACTAATCTGAATTCTGAGTTGTTTTAGATATATACATGTATATGTGTGTTTTTGATAGCTGATGCTGAAGTATAATTTTACGTTTTATTCATAAGATTTAAGTGTAATGCTTTAATTGTGTGGAATTATCATATTGCTGAATATCGAATTTCCTTCTAGACCGAAAGTACAAATTCGGCGTCGTAAATTAGAGAACATCGATCACAGAAATTTACTGTCAAGATTCTATATCGTGTGAGTTTTTGCAAGATTAACCAGATATCTGCCAAATGAAGTATTAGATGGCAATGGTACGAAGGATGCCAGAATTCTTGGGTTTCATTAAGAACTGAAATATCCTCCAGCGGCGCTTTCTTGGTGAAAAGACACTAGAAAAATTCGATAGTCACAAACGAAGTTTGCATTATCACTTCATTTGACGTTTTAAAAGGGAGATACTCCGACCTAAATACTGCTTCATCATATTGTAAGGGTCAATGTTCTCGCCCAGCCAAATATAGGGAAAAGTATATATATATATATATATATATATATATATATATATATATATATATATATATTCAATATATTAACCTGAGGATGGATGTTAAAATCCAGAAAGCGCTAGTGAATAGAATATATTTTGGAACTGCATTTCCCCCTGCTCTTTTAATTATATATATATATATATATATATATATATATATATATATATATATATATATATATATATATAATGGGAATATATAATGGGAATCAATAGATCTCTATGTATATATACTGTAGTTGCTCTATGTTCTTCCTATTATGACATTCTTATTAACTTTAAGATTACGGCATGAATACATTAAAAACAGTTTAGAATTCTACCACAAATTCATCGTATAAAATCACCAAAATATGATATTTTGAAATTAAAGTAAGTATTACCATAAACATCCATATGCATGACATATAAAGAAGTTTTCATATGTGTGACATGTCATATCAATTTGGTATCGTCTCTACATGAGGTTCGTTGAAAATTGTTTAACGTCCCTCTCGAGAATTTTTCACTCATATGGAGACGTCACCATTGCCGGTGAAGGGCTGCAAAATTTAAGCCTATGTTCTGCGCTTACAGTTTTTGAGCAGGGAGGGATCTTTATCGTGCCACACCTGCTGTGACACGGGGTCTCGGTTTTTACGGTCTCATCCGTCCCACTTAGTCGCCTCTTACGACAGGTTAGGGTACTGAGGACCTATTCTAACCACAGACTTGAATGGTACATAAAACGGCATAAAATAAACTATAAACTCAAAAGGACCGAAATCATACATGTTTTCGCATTTTGGATTTTTTTCACGATATTTCAGTATTTAAAAGACATTCACGTATAAAAGGGAAATTTGCAGATTTTAAAGATGTAGACAAAATTTTTTCAGAGTTAGGTCATGATACTGAACATGCATTATATTTGGTATTATTAGATGGTTTGAATTTTCCATTAATTATAACAATAGTATTGTATGTCACAGTGCCCTTCTCTACACCATATGTATAAAAAAAATTTAAAAAATAAATTTTGAAGCCTCAGTGTCTGGAAATTATTACATTTATCTTATTGATAATTAGGGTTCGCTTGAACACATTTAATCAGTTTGATCTTGTAACTGAAAATACAGTCGCCTTTTACAACCAATTCAAGATATTTCTTATTAATACAGTTTCCACAAAACAAATTCGGTAAAACACCTTCTGAAGGCAAACCATGCATTTTTCGACCTGAAAAATTATTTTCTTTGAAGATATATATACCATTTTATTTTTGAGTGATGTCAAATATTTGTCACATATAATTGTTTATGGTATATGTAGAGTAAGCTAGCAATAAAAACCGCATACTACGTTGTGTCGTTGTTTTATCATCTCTCGAAAATCGCAGGTAAATAGCAAGTTAATCAATAACAATAGTTGTTTCTGTAACATATGTCCTGCACACGGTTCTTCAGATTCTTATTGTAGACATATGTTTGAATAACTCTTTCGTTAATAATATGAACAGAAAAGACAGGGCCTACGTATACATTCAGTATTTCCCTTGAAATCAATGCTCAATGGGCGATCAGAAAGGTAACAGAGTTCAGTGACATTTGACCTATGCATAATATCTAATATGTTGAATATTAGCTAAATAAGCTGGTTAATCAATAACAAGCGATGTTTCAGAATTTCGTACCGACGTTCTTTAACAGTTTGCGTTTCGCTTCATGTTGGAAATCCATTACCAAATTAGCTGCTTGGGATTTCTACGTTCTATATTTAAAATTCACTACAGTCCATCAGGCACCAGCATCTTAATGCTGATTCCCAGTTCTTAAGCTTGAGACCTCACGCTTTGTTATTAGTAGATACAAAAAGCGTGTGATTCCCTTAGTGAACAAGAAACCCAATAAATTTAACCGATAATTCTTCAAAACTGATGGTTGAGGAAAATGTCTATTGATTACGACAAAATATACCATTAATTGAGATATTGAAACTTTAATTTATCACAGATCTTGATAAGACAGTTTACTTTCAATGTAAGAATTTGCCTTAAAAACTACAGGAAGTTATTTATACACAAAAAGGAACAGAGTTCTAGAAATCACGAAAGTTTTCCAAAAATAATGATAGAATAACAATACAACTTTGAAAGCGGTTTTTAATTTTCTATAACCCGACTGATTTTCGTAAACTATCTATTTTGATATGTTTTGCTAAAAAACCGTCGATATGAGCATGATGTGATGCAGATATACAATGCCCTTGTGGTTAATTAGCTCCTTCCCAGCCACTGGTATGCTGCATCCACCGATTATTAATAATATACGCTGGTCAATGCCTGATGAATTCATTCATTATATATGTACCATAAATTGATCGCAAAATCTATGCGTGTGACTTGATGTAAATGTTGACCAAGTTTATTAAACTCGTATGAATGCACCGTCATCAAATTTTATCATCAATATCTGCAAGACAAAAAATTCAGGACAAGGACTATTAGAGCTTATAAGATGTGTACATTTATGCTATTATATATATTTTTGCCTGTAGCTATTTTCATACATGCATTTTTCTCTTTTTGAAATATGTTAGCATCATCTTCTTGCTTTGGAACTTTCAAATTCAGACATAAATTCACCGCAGATATATATGGCTTTTAAGAATTATACTACTGTAAACAAAAAGAATGAATGATGGGAATATCATGACAACTTTTTAAATCATATCAACGAATTTCTTCGTGCTTTGTATTCTTTATTTCTCCACACAAAGCAGCTAGGTTTAGTGTTAATTCCAATATTCGTGCTTTATAAGCTAATTAATACAGAATACATGCATTATAAGTCTGTTACCATCGTAAATGTTACATTGTACTAAATGCTATTCCCACAACAGACACGCTACATGCAGATAGAGGTGACCGAATTCCTCGTTAGATCCACATCGACTCCTTGTAAGAGTGTATGAAGGTTTCATTAGCAGAGAATTACACATTGCAAAGTGTGATTATTTTGAGCTTGCAGCACATCTTCACAATTGGAGTTATATAGTAAAAATTATCAAAATCAATAAAAACCGCTACACGTTGGAATCTACATTCATTGAAAAAAAATTCCCTCCTAATTCATATTTTACAATGACCAAGTGAATATAACGAACAGTGATTAATCTCATATATCATATATAGAACACAAAATTAAGAATAGTGCAATCACGAACCTCTGGACACCCAGAGGTGGAATCAGGTGCCTAGGAGGAGTAAGCATCCCCTGCCGACCTGTCACACCCTCTGTGAACCTCTTGATAAGGTAAACGGAGCAATCGGATTAAAATCAGATCCTATGATTCGCTCACGTAGATCGCTATACTATGATTTTAATCAGATTGGTAAACGGAGTAACCGTAATCAAGAACGGACTAAAATTGGTATGAAATACGTTAGACAGCATTCGACCCAGTAAAAGCTTGTATTTGTCAATTAGATCTTCAGTTTCTCCATTGCCAACTTCCCATTTAATATTGCATTCACTAAACATAAATATCACATCATATAAAAGACAATGCTACTTGATGATCACAAGATCATACATTCAATATATGTACAATTACAAAGTTCACGCCATAGCACTATATGTCTTTTGTCTTAATATGTGTTATGATCAAACAGAACACGTGATTCAGAATGTGAATATAGCGACAAGTGCAACAAGTAAAATAATGTTTAATCTTTTGTCAAAAGTAGTTATGTTTCTAAGAATTTCTGGTAAAGAATTGAAAAGTTTTACGTATTCATATCTAAAAGATTTCTATTCATAATAATTCATTTTGCTATTTGTAAAAGGCAGTATCTAAGAGAATATAATGCTTCTTGAATTTGAATAAAATCATGGACATCGTTCAAAAGTTTAAGCATTCTATGGTCTTCTGCGCCTGTGTTGAAGACAAGGTAATTTTGATTTTTGAAGAAGATAACTTTATGCGTCTTTGTAATTATTGCATGCGAATTGCAAGACCCTTCCCTGTACTTTTCTTCTTCTACTTTTCTTGTTTCACGTTCGCCACAGAAATACCAAACTCGTGGTCAGTTGCTGAAATTTTACATAGCATTTTTACAGGTATTTGAGACATGAGAGCTAAAGCTAAGCTCAAAATAGTTTACGTAAAAATTGCATATTCAGATTATTACCATGTATTAAGAATAATGCTAGAATAAATTAGCTTCACATTGCTTAAATGCAATTTTAATCAAGCGAGCTAAATGTATCCACAACTGAGTCAGCGACCTGCAAGGTTATCCCTGATGTAGGATTGTTGATTGATTAATTGTATAGTGTTTAACGTCCCTCTCGATAATCTTTCATCACGTAAAAATAAGTGGAGATGCCGGGGATCGAACCCGGGGCCTCTCACATGCGAAGCGAGCGCTCTACCACTGAGCTACATCCCCTATATATGAATGGATTAAACCAGTTTTTCATAGTGATTAAAAAAAATTATCAAACACATACATCACTAGCAAATTATGATTCCTTTTCCCCCGAATAACTAAATCAATTTATCAAAAATCACAATACTGTATCGGGGAATAATTTCAATATGTCAATAGGCAATGAAAAGAAAACTAATAACGAAATGCTAAACAGCTAAAAAATTGGAAGGATTCAGGAGAGATCTTTGGAGACGATGTAGATGATGATTATTTATGTTTTGTAAGGTCATAGATCAAACATAAAAGAAATTGAGAAACACAGAATTCAAACATTATCATAAAAACACGACAGTGACAAATTATCTCAACTTCCCATATTTTTTTAAAGCAATATTCCATTATCACCTGCATATGGTGTTTATATCACTCAATTGAATTGATACGCAAGTGCTTGCTCTGCGTATGACCAGTTTTTAAATCGAGGCAGGCTACTGACAAACAAGTTGATGGTGCAGGGGTTTCAACAGTCTCGTTTAAAGTCAGCATTTCACAAATTCTATGGTCCTTATAACGACCTAGTTTGCCAATCCAACCTATCATTGGGTCAAATGCTGTCTGACGTGTTTCTTACCGATTGTTAAGCCGTTCTTGGCACACTGATTATGACTGCGGATAACTCCGTTTACCTGATCAGAATATAGGGTTCATGGCGGGTGTGACCGGGCAATAGGGGATGCTTACTCCTCCTAGGCCCCTGATCCCAACTCTGGTGTGTCCAGGGGTCCATGTTTGCCCAACTATCTATTTGTATTGCTTATAGGAGTTATGAGATTGATCACTGTTCGTTATCTTCACCTTTCATCTCGTTTGATGTAATATAAATATATTATAGACACATACATATGTACTTATGAAAGTAACAATTGATTCTAAACATCCAGTACATCTAATCGAAAATTGAAAATTGAAATAATATAAACATCTAAGGTGGAATTGTCTAATACATGACCAGATATATGTAATTATACCTTAATTAGGATGAAATATTCAAGAACAATAGTTGTGCAATGATCTATCTGGTAAATAAATAGGTTTAACAGTGTTGTTGGGATATAATTTTGTGGATATGATTTCTATACATTGAAACATGAAATATTTTGTGTATTTCGTTGTGGTATGAAATATCTGAGAAAGGGGTATCCACAAAACCCACGAAAATTGTGCCCTCACGAACTCTAATGATTCTACAATAACTTGCAGCGAAATCATATATATATATTAATATAAAGTTACTTGACGCATGCGTCCACGGTGGACAACGTTAGTGAGATAGATTATTCATGAGGTTTTTAGAAACGGTGTACGTTACTTTTTCAACGTACTGTGAATTAATGGGATTTAGTTCTTAAGGCCCACTTCTGTCTGTACTGATCTGTCTTTATATAAGTACTATAATGTAAAATTTGTATTCATGTAGTACATGTACTCAGTAAGTACATTTACCAATTATTTTTGGTGAGATTAATTTTGTTTGCAATTTACTTCTACCATATAAGGAAGTCATTGTGACTTAAAGTACTTTTCAGCAACTTTGATTATCCAAATTTTCAATTACACACATTTCTCTTTAGTACTAACTAATTAGATGATGATCGTGTCTTTGTGAATACACGATCAAAATATTATATTAACAAAATTAAATGAAAACGACAATGTCAGGCTTATTACACAGAATCTTATCAAGTAAATAGTCAGTTATATTTAATCCTTATATTACTTATTCTTTTACCAATATTTCCACTGTTTCAAACTAAAAAAGTAGCGTGAAACTTGTTCTCTAATGAAGGGGAAAAATAGTTTAAAGGGAAAGGAAGATGTGAAAAAAATCTTATGTTTCTGAGAAACAAATTCATGATTACAATTATACTTAATAGATGTTGTATCTGACCAAAGGGAAATCGGTTTACAGCGATATTGCCAATTCTGGTGGTTTGACTATAAATGTGCTGCCTGAGAATTTGATTACTGGCAATGTCCTGTCCAGATTGGTTTCTCTACTTAATAAGGCTGGTGATTGATATTTCCACTTAGAGCTCGTCGACACCATCCTCTAATTATACAGAAAAGTGAAAAATACAGAATGGGGCTTCGTACGGTGGAATTGTGTCATGTCGGAGTTTAATTTTACGTTTACCGTGCAGAAAATATCCAAATATCATTTTTTACCACACTTTACTGCAGAGAAGTATACTATCATGGAATTGAAGAGATGTGTCAACGAAATACGTTTTAGCATTTCTCTAGCTATATAAAGGATCCTGACCATGATAAAAGAGGGAAATTATCCAAATACCACATCAATAGAATGAAAGGCGAAGATAAGGAACAGTGATCAATTTCATAACTCCTATAAGCAATACAAAATAGAGAGTTGGCCAAACACATAAACTATCGTTAAAACAGTGACTGAAACCCAGAACTTGACATATTTCTCCATGTAATTCTTATAATTTCAATATGTAGACATCTTTTGTTGGTCAGCCACTGTAGTTAAATTGTATTGGCAATTCATAGCCCCAAAAATTTGACAGTTTCATGTTGTTCGTGCCGTTTCTCATATTATTTCTTTATATATCTTTATTTATTTGACATCGTATCTATATTCAGATCCGACACTTTGGATGTTAAACGTGTTGTTGGTTTTAAGAAATGTGAAGATAACGAACAGCGATCAATCTCATAACTCTTACAAGCAATACAAAATAGATAGTTGGGCAATCACGGACCCCTGGACACACCAGAGGTAGGATCAGGTGCCTAGGAGGAGTAAGCATCCCCTGTGAGGAGTAAGCATCCCCTGTGTGTTTCTCTTTCTCCTCTCTTTTCGCTGTCATTCTCAGTGAATAGTCACATAATGCAACTAGAGTTAGAAAAGAATACACAAGTGTTCCTTGTGCTGTCATTTAGACAAAAACCAGCGTGTTGCTTCTAAAGAGAAATTGTCAATATGCGAAAGGCAGACTGTTCAGTAATACTTTGTTCATTTCATAGAAGGTACGATAAAGGCCTTATTTGGTAGCAGATTGGTCATGGTTGATACCAAAAGTGATACGACGAATCAAGAAAATATGAATATTGAATACCTCTGGTGGTTTTTTCCCCTGCAACTACGACATAATTCTAGATGCTACATGAATAATGATACGTTTGAAAGGTTTCTAACAAGTAAGCCGAAATTCATCATGAGCTGGCAAAAAAAAAAAAAACAACAACAACAACCCCCCCCCCAAAAAAAACCAAACTTTTTCGTACGGTCGACAGGGGATGCTTACTCCTCCTAGGCACCTTATCCCACCTCTGGTGTGTCCAGGGGTCCGTGTTTGTCTAACTATCTACTTTGTACTGCTTATAGGAGTTATGCGATTGATCACTGTTCGTTATCTTCGCCTTTCATTATTAATCATTTACATATATAGTACACACAGCTTTCCCTTACCATAACAATATGGAAACATGAATTTATTCTTGATCTTATGTGTTTAGATCTTTTACATTCTTAATGTGAATTTCCACAACAGCTAAGAAAATCATATAAACAAATGTTTTGATAGAAGCTAAGCATAACATGTAGCAGTATGGAATATTAGGTTTTATAAATTGGAGTTATACTGCACAGGTTATGCTAAACTGTCACTTAAACCATAATTTTATCACTCTGCTGTACAGCGTATGTACATGTGTATCACGATAATACTCAAGAAATAGTGGAGCATTGGGTTACTGACCTACTTTTGATTATCCAATAATAATAAGAAGAACTGTTACTGTAGCCATGTAAATCAAATGTGAATTCTAAAACATTCTAAAGAACTTTGAGTAAATGTGAAATCACAAACATTTTCTCAAACCAGCAACAACAAACGTGTGAATTTTAACACTTTACAGGACCATTCCTCACAATAAATCAAATACTAGATTTTTTTTTACACCATAGACAACATAAAATGGAAAAGGAAATATTTGTATCTAGTGATCACTCATTCCAAAAATTACTTTATTAAACACCACTCTGGTACTCTGAAGTTGATTTTAAAAATATGCTGGAGTTCCTTAATAGTGTCTTCCAACAGTCTGTTGAAATTCCCATGGATGGGGATGCTTTCTCCTCCTGGGCACCTGACCCCACCTCTTGTGTATCCAGAAGCTCGTGTTGCCCAGCTCTTAATCTTGTATTCCTTATAGGAGTTATGAAATTGGTCGCTTTTCGTTATCTTCACCTCCTCATGGACACGAATTGTGTTCCTTTCTTAGCTCACTTGTTTTTATATTCCTATGAGGCATAATTTATTCCCCAGAGTCTTCCACATCTACTCGTATTTAGAGATTCTATTGAACATAGTTGCTAACGGAAACTAGCAACTCACCTTTATGATAAACGGGATAATTCAGCTTCTCCATCGTCATCTCCCCCATATTTATGTAGCAATATTCCATTATCAGCTGCATGTGCTGTTTATATCCGTGTTTAATTAAGTCTTAATTTTGTATTCCCTATAGGAGTTAAGAGAAAATGTGAGCTCTCATTCTGCATAAAACGTAGATCATATTTAATTGTAAATACATGGATTTGCAATAAATGGCAATTTATGAGGGTAGAAATTCATCATCCTATCTGCTGTTCTCCAAATAATACAGATATTCTTTAAATGTAAAATTGATGTAACTTTATGCATTTACTTTCATTAGTGTAACATTATAATTGTCTATTATTCTGCAGGAAAATGAAATTCTACTTCAACGTCCATCCCATTGAGAGCAAGTCCTAGAACAAGATGTTATAATGTGTAATGTGTTGAGTAATCGGACGTAACTAGGATCTATAACATACATTACATGAAGTGTGTCCGTCGATGTGTTTTCGAGATGTCATGCAATGCGGATACATTTTGGATCTAAGAGACATGCCAGTAGTCAATGCATTAAGAGCTACCGGAAACTGAAAGACCGTTATAGTGACAGAAACATTTTAAATTATCTCAAAAACTTTATCATTTGAAGTTCTAATTATACTAAACATCTATGCAGAAGTTTGGATGCTTTTAAATAAATATTTGTATTTAATTTTTTAAGTGATTTCTTTTCATTAAATTGAAATATACAAAATATGTTATTGATTTAGAAATGTTTATACTAAATGTATGTTTATACATGTATCTTATTAGTGAATATGTACCCGTACAAAAACTACTACCATCAGCAATAATTTTAAAGGTTTTACTATATCAAATAAAGGGTTTTTAATGTTAATGTTGTTGGAATGTTTATTCTACTGAGATATATTGCTGTGACCTTCTACTCGACAATGACGTTTTATCTATTAACAATACTTATTTTCATTTATATGTCGATTCGATATATCTCATTGAACTCGAAATCAACGAAACCACAGAGTATTTCATATCTGCTACATATTTGGATATTTTATTGAACACAAATTTCAAGGGAAACTAACAGCACAATTTTATGATAAACGAGATCACTTCAGCATCTCTATCGTCAACTTCCCATATTTTTGTGTAGCAATATTTAATCATCACCTATGGTGTTTATGTCTCTCCAGTGTTTCGATACGCTAGAGCATGCTCTGCGTATGATCAATTTCTAAATTGAGATAGCCTACTGGCAAATGAATTGATACTATAGAAGTTTCCATAGTCTCGTTTAAAGCCAGCTTTTCGTAAATTTGTGGTAGTTAAAATAATTTGATTTGCATACCGATTTTGACTGCGGATTACTCAGTTTCCCTGATCAAGATATAAGCTCACATGGTATGTTTACTTTTCCTAGGCACCTGATACATCACTGGTATATCCAGGGTCTGTGTTTGCCCTGTTCTTAATTGTGTATTCTTAATAGGATTGATGAAATTGATCACTTTTCGTTATTTACACTTGTTCATGCAGTATCAAAAATATCAAACTTGTTAGAAAATATCAACGCTTTTGCGCTGAAATAAGTTGTGAGTATTTATATGTTTTCCCCATAGTACTGTTGAATCCAAAATAAGATATACGTGAGAAATGTTTTACGAAATTTCATGAGAAGTGTCACTCGCGATATGAATTACTCGCTTTTATTTTTATATTGCTAAAATACTTCTAAACCCCTTGCGGTTTGACTACAAATATTTTCACGATATTAAGTACTCGCATAAAATAAGAATCTACAAGAAGTCAAGGTATCAAAGGTTTCACTCTAGTGTGTCCAGGGGTCCGTGTTTGCCCAACTATCTATTTTGTATTGTTTATAGGAGTTATGAGATTGATCACTGTTCGTTATTTTCACCTTGCATGTAATAGCAGTGTATTAAATATACTAATGAAAATATATACTCCAGGGAGTATGAAAGGAAATGAGCAGCAATATAATGATCCCCACGATCAAATCTTTTTTTCAAACAAAAAATTTAATCTTTGAAAATAAGCGATATTACAATGGATTTCAAATAGGAAATGTTTTACAAAAACATAGATGTTGTAAGGTCACAGGACCTATTAAAATCTGAAATTCATACGAGATTCCCTTTTTGGGCTATATTGAATTCTTTTGATAATATTTACAACTGATCCCGTGCATTACTGGTAATTTAAGACTAAAACATATTCGTCTGCTGTTATATTTGACCCAAAAGGTTATTCAAAAACTCTTATCTGTGATTTTGAAAACATCGATCTGATTTTGAAAACATCGACTAACTTTGTGAACAAGGTTAATTTTTCTTTTCATGATGTACGCGAGCCTCTTATCTTTGAAATAAACATATATGTTATAATGGCATGAATCTTGTTCGCAATGCTACTTTGTTTTGTGGAAAGAGGTACACCATTTTAAAGAATCTGGGAAGTGTCAAACATTTATACATGTATCTTAGAATTAGCATATTTTTTCAAAAAATGTTAACACCTCATATAATTTTTACAAACACTTAAACTCTTCCTAGATTCACATTTTTTCTAGATACACACCTCTGGAGTGTCTAGGGGTTAGTGTTTGCCCTACTATAAATTTTGTATTCTTTGTGGGATTTATGAGATTGACCACTGTTCGTTATCTTCACCTATTCACATATGGATGGAAGTTAATATTGTTAATAAATGTAGACTTGAAGACCACTGCAGAAGATCTCTACCTCTTCGGTTATTGAATAAATTATGCTTAATATAAAACAAAATCTGGTCAGCTAATAAAGCAGCACAAGTGGTGCCCATGGGAATTTCAACACTTTTGGAAGGCAGACCTTGTCTCCGATGACTGCATATATATTGTCAATAAGGGACTTTAACATCTCTTTAAAATCAACTTCGAAGTACTTGTGTATACTATATCTAATTCTTCACCAGTCCCCTCATTGAGGATTAGCATTGTATCAACCAACCTTGTTGTTATACAAATTTAAGGTATTTGATAATCAATAGGAAACTACATAATAATTTTAAATGCAAACACCGTGGTCGAAACATAATTCTCAAGTTTGTTTGTGTATTCAGGGACCTTAAGTATCAATTAAATTTGAATTTGTTACATAACTGAACGTTATCTACGTGAATCACTATGATCTAAGGAGAGTACATGCCTGTACATATTTGACAAAGCTTAACATTTTCCATTTCACATTGCTGTAATGTTAACTTTGAAGAAAGTCTTCATGTTTGATATGAAGGGCACAGGCATTAAAATGAGGAACAGTTATCTTGACAGTAAACTGTAAAATCCATCAATGAATCACCCGCCACCCTTGCCTCTGATACTATTGTTTACATAGTAAGTGGAAAACTCTGATAAATTCTGTAGAAATCATCTGTTGCATACAGACCAACGACATCAGCCTCCAAGGTTGTTCATCCCATGGTGTGGGTATAGGGCTCACATAATAAGATCTGATGCAATTCTAGATACATGTATATATCGCTATTTAATACCTCTATAACGCATTTGTATCATAAAGTGTCTATGTATTAGTAAGTGAGTTGAATCATCATGCAAGAGTAGCATGAAATTTACATATTATACAATTAAAACTTGGTTTGCCATAATGTATATTGCATCGATTTGACAACAGAAATAAGTCTTACATGTTTATAAAACAACATATTTGTGCAGTTGTACATAGTCACGCTGTAATGTGCAGTAATCTCTATTCACTTATTTTTCCTATGCTCTACTATTGGTAGAGCAGTACAGGTAGAACAATAAGGTAAACGCCCTATAGAAGAATAAGAAAAGACGCTGATGAAAGATTTCAAAAGGAAATGTGCGTGACATATAAGGAGATTGGTAAACTATGTACTATCATATTCAGTTAATAATCAATTATATCTATAAAGGGAGGGTCGCCGCCTGAAACATTGACCCCAGTCTCAATCTTCTTGGCTTAGTGTGAGGCAATGGAAGATTCATAAATAAGCCTACCGCGATGTATATTGAACGACGGTTTACTAACGTTTACCTGTTGTTAAAAGAGGTTGTTTTGCGTCCTATTGAGAATATCTTTAACTTATAATGAAATGCGACCAACTGTACATGTAGTATATAGCATATAAGAGAACAACACAAATAAACATATTGCTAATAGAAATTATAAAAGCATTTTTTTTGTAAAGCAAAACCCATTAACGATTCATCATTTTAAGGTATTACTCAGTACTAAATTTATGATATGTATTTTTTTAAATTGCCAATTCCTACGCATTTTGATATCAAATATTTGAAAAATTGTTTATTTTATGTCTTAATTTGTTAATATTTTGGTTTTGTTTTAAAATGGTAGCAGAATATCTCGATTCAATGCAATTCAAAAAGCTGATTTTTCCTGTTATCGAGATTTACAATTGTAATCAAACATTGTAAATTGCAAGAAACGATTAGAAGATACAATATCATGGACAACAAACTAATTTGATAGATTTCAAACTTTGGCCATGTTTTTGGATAACATGTATGTATAACGGGAACAATATAAACACTAACAACTATCAAACGAGGGGATGAAGATACAACATGCACATATTAATTTTCCAGGAGTCAATAATCAGACTCTTCCCACACGCTGCAGGTTGCAATGGTTCATTAACCTGCCGGACCATGTAACAGTTAATACACGAGTATCCCGGACAGTAGGGCATTAGACTACTGACACAGTTACTGGTGTCCAATCGGATCAGCACATTGGATATTGACATGTATATCTCAGTATGTATATATAATGGCCTATTGAATGAGAATTTAGTATCGATACATTTACTTTCCACGTACGAAGCAGTTACATGTAAGTTCAGATAGTTGTAGCAATGGAGCAGGAACATAAACACATCATGGAGGTTATAGAAGTAAATGATTTTGGTGATATCGAAATCTCCAACATAGAGAATCAGCAGAAAACAATACGAATTGTTGCTGAACGGTTGAGGACAATTGGAGACGAGTTGGACAAAACACATTCCTTAGACAGAAGTAATACTGCAAAAAGGATGAGGAGGTACTTCGAAGAATTGATGTTTGTTTCACTGAAACACCTTGCAATGGCTGTATAGTACCTACAGAGTCTGGGATCTTAAGGTGAGTACTTTGATGTAAAATTGGTCATAACACTCATTAATGAATTAAAACCTATCTATATTGTCAAATGAATTATAAAATTGTTCATAACACTCATCAATGAATTAAAACATATCTATATTGTCAAATGAATTATAACTTATTCAAACCAATGATATACTAATAAATGTAATTTTAATTTGCAGATTGTATATATCAATTAGCTACATGGGCAGCTGTATACACAAGAGTCATAACGCTCAATATGATGTGCTGATAGTTTTACCAGAGTGAAAGTGGATATTCGTCGTGCGTTTCACATTGGAGCTGTGATATCATATATATGTATATAAATATGTACATATATATACTACTTGGATGATATATAATTATACATAAACTTTACGAGAACTCTTGTACTTTCTGCACACTTAAACGATCTCAGGTGAAACGGTTTTACTTATCTCAGGATTGATGTGCCAAACGTCAGTAATGTGTATCCGGTGTATTATAGAAACTTGTATGAACAATGTTGAGTATTTTTCACTAGTTTATGAATTGAAATTTCAAACATGATATCAATTTATGTCCATTTTCCAGTTTTGTTTCAGTTAAGTAAAGACAATTTTGACTAAGTATAATTAAGCATGTTGTTTATCTTTTTCTAGTGAGTTAAAATGAATTCCTGTTTACCATTAGTGAAGTCAAAGTAAACATAGATTATTTATACACAGCGTACCATTATTTTTCAGTCAAATCAGCAAAACTTATTTCATGCTACATTTACTTTTTTCACATTTGTAATGTGTTTTGTGTATAAGCCATTGTAATGATTGGCTTCGATTAACTCTGTCTCTGTACCATTTGGTTTACATTCGCCAGATGTTTTGTTACTTTCATATCGTTTTCATAATTATTTGTTAGTGATTCCCACATCCAAAGCAATGGTGTGTTATTTCTTATTGTTGCTTTCTATATTCAATAAAAATTATTTTAAAACTAAATTCTTATGTATGTTTATAACTGCAAAATCATTATCTGACGATTTCCTTCAAATGCTTGAAATTAGGTTTTTTAAATCTTAAACCACTCACACTGGTTTGTATATACTTTATATTTATAGAAATTATGTTTTTATGTTGCCAGACGAATGAAGTGCTGCCTCGAGACCATAAACTGAGAAAAACTTAAGTCTAAATCTAAAATCCAACATACTTTTGAAATAATTTTTATAAAAAAAAAAAAAAATTCAGTATATGTTTGCATTGATTTTTTAAATAAACCATCATTTTTCAAATATCTGTGCTAGATGAATCTTTAAGGTGTAAATAATAATTAAAAAAATTGACTTAAGGTTGATCGATCCTCATGTGATGTCACAGGTTTTTGCAAAATCTTTATTTAATTAAATTTTGCGCATAGTAGAAATATATTTTTCAGAGGAATTTCATTCACTGAATAAAGTAAAAAAATTTGGTAAACTTTTGATACTGAAAAAGTTTTATTTTCCATAGATAATAAATTATTTATAATTTTAAAAATGTTGTCAAGGGCAATAACTCCTATGCTGGAATTTCCTATACTGCATGTCTATGACACAATGATTGCCCTAATATCCCCAATTAATCTTGATATATCTATGAATTAGCAGTTTTCTTAAACTGTTGACATTTAAAATTTGTCATTTCAGTAAGTATTTATTAATTTTCATTATTCTGTTTAACGAAATTGTGTGATTGTTTAATGTTGATATATACTTCTGTTTTTGTATGTCGGACATCTTTAAAAAGGTGGCAACATACACATTTTCTTCGGTTATTTATTAAATTAAATTATATTGAGTGGAAATTAATACAGTTTTTCAACTTTTAACCATTCATATTGATAAGTCAAATGAGGATCAATCCACCTTAAGTCTATTCTCAGTTTATTGTCTTCAAGCCTGGTTATCGTATGATATGATATATTTGTTAATTTCACAACGAGAGTGGTTGAAAATCTAAACATAAGAATGAAAGGTGAAGATAACGACCAGTGATCAATCTCATAACTCCCATAAGCAAGCCAAGTTTCTATTTTTCAAGTTGATGTCGCAATTGGACCAATTCGAAAACAACCTGCGATCTTATTGAGAAGCCGAAAAAAGTCAAAATCGGGAATGCAAAATACAAACAGAAGTTGTCCAGATGAAGGTAATTGCCAAAATATTACCTGACTTTCTATAACAAGAACGGACCTTTTCATGTTATATTGAAAAAGTGAAGATAACAAATATTGATCAATCCCATAAATCTTATAAAGAATACAAAATTAAGAGTAGGCTAGGGCAAACACGGGCCCCTGGACATATACAGAGGTGCCTAGGAGGAGTAAACATCCCCTGTCGACCATTCACACGAGCAATATTTTTCGATCGGGTAAACGGATTAATTTGTAGTCAAAATCAAAATCAGTGTGTAAAGAACAGACTCAAGTGGTATAAAACATGTCATGGCGGGTCTTATTGGTAAATTAGATCAACAGGGGATGCTTACTCCTCCTAGGCACCTGATCCCACCTCTGGTGTGTCCAGGGGTCCGTGTTTGCCCAACTATCTATTTTGTATTGCTTGTAGGAGTTATGAGATTGTTCACTGTTCGTTATCTTCACCTTGCATCATTATAACGACATATAATTTGAGAAATGCTGACTTTAAAGGAGACTGTTGAAACACCTGTAACATCAACTTGTTTGTCAATAGCCTACCTCGTGTTAAAAACTGACAATACCTATAAAAAGCTCTTGGATATCGAATCAGTTAGGACAGATAAACAGAATATGTAAGAAATAATGGAATGTTGCTACATAAATATGGGAAGTTGACGATGGAGATGCTGAAGTCATCCCGTTTTTGTTAACGTTGAGTTGTTAATATGCCGTTAACAGCTATGTTCAATAATATGTTCAAGTGTGAAACAGATATGGAAGACTCCGTGGTGTCTTTTAATTTGAGTTCACTAGGGTAATAGTTAAAATGACCTGGGAAGCACATGGTAAATTAGTTTCACTTGTATATACATGTGTGAAATACACATTAACGCAACAAAATTACTGGAATTGTAGTGTCATCAAGCATGTATATTGCGTGTATAACTTCTACATTTCAACAGTTCATTGCAGGAAAGCATGTATATTTCGTGCATTGCTACTGTCGTCTAATTCAGTATTCAAGACAAAATATAATGACGTATTTATCATTAAAAGAAAACGTAATTGAACGGATGATGAATAACAAGTGCTAGCATCATCAATTCGCGAAAATAGTGAAATTCTGTTTGCAAATTTTTTAGAGATATCACTTCGGAGAAAAAGAAGGGAATCTGGAACGAAATCACCAAATAGTAAGTAGTTTAGTCTTTCAAAAGATGAAATATACCAAACGTTCAGATGAATATTAAAAGGAAAAATGCTATAACATGTTGTTGGAATTTACCTTCCCCCCACTCTTCCCCAAAATTTAAAATAAGGACTCAATATGCAGTCTTTACCCTCTTTAATAGATTACCATCACAACTTGGAGGATATAAAAATTGTAACTTATAGGTCAGTGGATACAATTTCTTTTTCTTTAAACTTGATTGATTGGAGAGAATAAATTTCTAGACGCTCGACATTAATGTTCCTTGGTACTAAAATAGAATAATTTTAAAACATGCCTGTAACGTTTTACGTACCGTGGTTTTCGTATAAATGCAAGTCAAATGAATTATTTTTTAAATTGAAAGCTTTCAATATTCATCATCAGATATACATGTACAGTAGTTGCCCATAAGTTTGTTCCCAGAAACATTTTTCACTATATATATCATACAAAACAATTTTTGAAATATTAGGTGTGACTATTTGTTTTTACAATGCATTAATGCAATGGATTCCACTTTAAGCAGAACTGTTTGAAGTTTATAACGATAGGAATTAACAAAAACATCACAATTTGATCGATCTCTGAAAATCCTTTCCTTTTTTGCCGCTGTCTGCGTTGCTTCAAAATCAACACCGTCGCCATTATTTGTTTAGTTGTTTAGTTCTTAACAGACTAAGAGTTTCACATGGTCATGGGCAAGCCTAAATTTAAGCCATAAATTTAGTCGGGTGCAAACGTAGTCTGTT
Organism: Ostrea edulis; assembly: GCF_947568905.1. Taxonomy (NCBI): domain Eukaryota; kingdom Metazoa; phylum Mollusca; class Bivalvia; order Ostreida; family Ostreidae; genus Ostrea; species Ostrea edulis. Next base: position 16,386,360 of record NC_079164.1, on the reverse strand, counting down.
TTATGAAACGCATATTAGTCCGGTTTTGTGACTTAGTCGTGTTTTTACGTCCGACGAAACTTTCATATGGTCGTAGGCCTTTTTGTGAAACGGACCCCAGGTGCACAGGAGGAGTAAGCATCCCTTGTCGACCGGTCATATACACCATGAGCTCTATAAACGGAGTGCATGCATAAGTCAAAATCTGTGGCACTTCACTCAAAGCTAGTGACCTGTCATTTTGAATGAAATCGTTTTTCGGATGGACTGAAAACAAAAAGTTTTACATAATTCAATTGTTCACCTTTCCTTTTATTATGAACCGTTTCACGTGAAATCGGTTATAGATGTACATGTATTAGACAAAAGACGCATGGCAATTCCACTATATACAATGAAATCTTCGAGAGCTATACTCTGTTTTGTTAACTTTCGGCGTCTGATACCTGTAATATATCAATGTACATCCCGGAAATTACTTGTTCATATCATAATATCTACCTTTACCTTTTCATTCTTATATCTTTTCTACTTTTTATCACAAGTACTTTACCCATAATGGTATTACGAAATTATGACATAGCGGTAAAACCTCCTTAAGTACGAGGTTCAAGTAACAATAATGGCATATATTTCTTCAATGCAAGAGCAATGCTATAATTTTTAGTGCATTTTTGAAAGTGTTTGGATGTCAATTGTATGACAAACGGGATGATTGCAGCTTCTCCATCGTCAACTCCCCATGTTAATGAGCAATATTCAACTATTACCTGCATATGGTGTTTATATATCTCAACAGATTCGATACACAAGACCTCAAGAGCTTGTTCTGCGTATGATCAGTTTTTAAATCGATACCGGCTACTGACAAACAAGTTGGTGCTACAGGGGTTTCAACAGTCTCGTTTGAAGTCTGCATTTCGCAAATTCTATAGTTGTTATAGCTATCTAGTTTGCCCTTATCACTTATCATTTAGTCAAATGCGGTTTGACGTTTTCCATACCGATTGAACGTCTCCATATGAGTGAAAAATTCTGGAGTGAGACGTTAGAGAATATAAAATCAATCAAATCATACCGATTGTTAGGCCATCATTGCACACTGATTTTGACGACGGATTACACCGTTTAGCTGATCAAGACATAGGGCTCACGACGGATGTGACTGTCCGAAAAGGGATGCTTACTCCTCCTTAACACCTGACCCCCACTTCTGGTATGTCCAGGTGTCCGTGTTTGCCCAACTCTTTATTTTTTATTCCGCCTGGGAGTTATGAGATTGATCACTGTTAGTTATATTTGCCTTTCCTGTTCTTACTAGAGGTATGATGTGAAACTAAGCTTGACTTTAAATGAATTACACTCTCCACTGTTTATGTATTTCCTCAAATATCGTAACTAATGTTATTGAGTAGTGGTTGTTGTTTCTAACTACCAATCAAAGATGCATTTGCTACAGCATGCTCTTTAGAACTTAAGTTAAAAAGTTCCGTCTTATCTAAGGAGGCACACTGAGGATACATATGTATGCCCTATATTTGAAATTTGTATCCTGTTTCACGGACAACTTTATACATCAGAACATTGTTAAAATCCTGGATTGAAACCAGGGTAGTAGGACAAGATTTAAAATGTACACCTTGGTAACTGTGTATAGATATAGTATATCCTGACAGAGGGCGAGCGTTCACACCGACTCTCAGGACATCATCTATAATGCATATGGCTATTTCCGTCGGCCACTGACTCCGACTCGTGAATGCAAATTGATAATTTCTGTACTTTGTAAGCTATTGAATCGGTTAATTATGTATCGGTGTATCAGTATTCCTCAGGATAATTCTGTTAATTCTATATCTATGTAAGAAGAATCTTATGGATGCATTATGGTTGTTGCATTGCAATAAATTGATTTTTATGTCTTAAGCCATTTATCAAACTACAATGCTTAGAGATGAAACACTGACAGCAAAGACATCTACAAAGTATAATATTCAATCCAATTATATGAGTATCGCCTTTTCTCTTTCATTCCCTTTATCATGATTTTTTCACCTGATTTCAAAATAAAAGAGGCAAAACGAGGATCAAATGTAAAACAAAATTCGTACAAAATGTACCTATTAGATATTTTAAACTAATACCAGAACTTAGAAATACAAGAATTTGAAAATACCTGGCATGGATGGAAAGCACTTTTTGACAACATAAAAAAAATCATAATTTTGCTAATTTAAGCATTATTTTTTTTCTACTTTTGAAGCCACATGTATTTTTATTTATTTATTCAGTATTGTTATAATTTTTCTTCTACAATTATATTAAAAATGCAAGCACTTCCCAACAAAAGTATGAGTGTGAGTATGAAAGTGTGTGAAAGTGGTTAGAAAAAATGACAAATGTGCCTTTGTCTTACGTTGATATTTGTGAAAAAAATTAATAAATTATAAACAAAAATAAATACAGGTATTTTAAACAATCCGTAATTATTGTATTCATCTAAATGCATATACTAATGTATACTTGTTCCATCTATTGCATTATATCCATTCGTAATCCATGCTGAATCTCGTGAATTTGTGCAACATATAATTGTGTTCTCCCACTCCCCCCCTCCCCTGGATTATCATTAGTTATCACCTCGTTAAAAGGACATTCATGGGGGTGGCAAAGACAAAAACATAAATAATAAGGTGTGCATATTGTTTGAACTAATTGTGAACTAATTGTAAATGCATTGTTAGCCTAATCAGATTAAAATTAGTACATTGCACATGGTTGTAGAGCATGCACCATCTGCATACCGAATCCAAAAGAGTGATCGTAATCGATTAATACGGATGAATTATAAATTGAATAAATAAATCTAATAAACGTATTAGATAGAGAAATTAAAGTAAAAGTTCACAACATGTTTGCTTGTATTTTAAAAAAAATATTTTACTTAGAAGCAAAAAAAACCCAAAAAAAACAACAACAAAACCCAAAAATAAGGCAAAAATATTTTTAAATATTGTCATTTTTCATTTTTATTTTGTTTTACATTCTTTTGCAATCTGGAAACTTTATATATATATATATATATATATATATATATATATATATATATATATATAAGAACGTTTTATTAAAGGTTTGTCTATCCTGCAGGTGGCGTAGGTCATCCACCTGCAGAACATGTATCATGATAGCATTAATATAAAGGAGGATATCCCTTCCAACAGGGCATTAGACTACTGGCCTAGTTTCATTCAACCAATCACATTACAACTTTACGTCAGCCATATTGAACAAATTGTATATAAGTTTACAAGTCAAGATATCTGCATTATATATCGAAATCGTTGAGTTGCTACAATAATTGTGGTATTGAAAGCAAAGAAAGAAAACAGAGACTTCTTTTTAAGCAATCTGCAGTCAAAATGGATATAACCAGAGTAGCAGAAGGCAGTGACGCGGAAGACCAGGAGAAGATAATTGACGAAATTGTGAACAAATTGAGAAAAATTGGAGATGAATTCGACAAAAAGGACTCTTCATTAAAGATGGAATTAATGCAAATGATGCAAAGGAAGTTAAAAGATGCAATTTTAGAGAGTTGGAAGGAAAAGCTTGCTCAATTTGCCCTCTTAACAAATTTAATAGAATGAAAGGTAAGAACACATTAGATGTTAACCATTCACAAAAGACTTTTATCCAAGATTTTACAAACATCTAAAGTAAGGATCAAGTAGTCCACATTCTTATCATTGTGATCTATTTTTCAGAAGATGGGATATGGACATCCATTTTATTACTTATCAACAGCATCAGGATGGCTAAATGTCGCATTCTCTTGACTGATGGGATGTAGCGTGGACACCTCTGAGGAAACTGTTTACGATATTCTTGTGCAATCCATTTCATTGTGCCATATACTTTCCCGGTGTATACACGCAGTATTATGCATTAGCATTTTGATGCTAAAGAACGAAAAGAAATCAAATGAACTGTTACCGGTGATTTTGTGAAAATACTACAAAGGAAACATTTATTTCTGAATTTATTTCAGAAAGTTTTAATGTGCCATATACATTATATAATTTTGTTTATTTTTTCAACCGGTGTATGATTCCAATGTTGATGTAATAAATTTCCACCATTCCTATCAACAGTGTATCTTTTGTCGTTTGATGACAAATTTATTCAAAAGTTACAAATGACGCACATTTTGCTCTAAAGGGGGTTTACAAATGTGCCAAAAGGTCCAGGGAGTTCAATGAAAGTCTTTCGAAAAGTAATATAAGAATTTTGTACATAGCATAAGGCGTAATGTTCATCTAGGTACAATGTTATACGCATTGGGTTGCACAAAAGCTAACTATTTCCCAGTCATTACAAAATCACGTGGATGCAAAAAACACTAATGAGGGAAACAATAGGACAACAACACATTCCCGTGTGAGTTATGTCATTTTTATTCTCACGGTAACGTACCCTGCAATGTCCGTTGGTATAATGAGATCCACGTGTTTGACATCTCGAAGAAGACTTGTTTTGTATAGATGATAGGTGTTGAACACTGACTGAATCTGACGGAATCATCCTACTGTAGCAATGGACAGGTGCAAAGAGTTCACACCATAACAGGGTCGATCAATCCGATTTCGTTATTTTCATCTATCAGCATCTGTGCATATGCAGGTTGATACATTTTGAGGATGAGCGCTAATTTCTGTGTTTGTGGGGGAATGAACATTCAAATATCAGAATTGCTAGTTAAAAGAATTTGTCAGATGAGACGATTTGTACTGCATGGACTAGCGGAAAGGGAAGAGAATAAGAATAAATTGCGATTTAGAAGAAAACGAAAAAAACCTACAGATGTCACTTCATCGTTTATAAGGGCGTCCTGAGTATCTAACTTTTGTTATAAAAGATACAAAAGCTATTTAGATCAACTACAATATGTCAGAATGAGATACACTGCAAATTCGTGTAGATTAGACTGAGGAACAAATAGAACAACATCTGAATTGTTTGAACAGTAAAAGAGAGAGGCTGTGAAAGTTTTATGTATTTTTACAGGTGGTAAGTTGGTTTCAATATATCCTTCACTCTGCAAATTTCAGCAGTGAAAGAAAACAAACCTGCTGAGGTTCAATCGTAACGAGTCAAATACCACTACCCAAAGGTATACTATACATTGTAAGTTTATTGTACAAGAAGGATCGCTGACGTCACGGTAGTCAAGCATTTCTAAGACTTAAAGATCGCTAAACTTGAGATGAACTTGTACATGTTTCTTTAGTTTTTGTTTGAACGGTTGAAATTGCTTTCTTTTCATTTGATAACATTTACAAACTCATATCATTGGTTATGTGAAGGTTTTTATTTTTCTTTCTTCTCTTTTTCAGGTTACCCAAGTCACTCGTTAGTCGTGTGTTTGAACATTTTCAGATTCTTCTCTGGAACGGCTGGAGCAATTTTACTTAATTCTAGTTTATAACATATATGCATGAAAGGAATAAAACCTGAATTTTTTCAATGTCTCTGTCTCCTTGGGCCTGAGGGTGTGTGGCCAAAACCATCAAAATCAATGTAATATTTACTTCTGGACAACAAGCAGTCAAACTGCATAATTATAATGAGAAATGGGCCATTTCCACAACTGTGAAATTAATTAACTCTGGGTTCAGGCCCTTGGTTAAGTTGGTCTTATATTGCAAATTAGCAAGTGAAGATACCGAACAGTGATCAATCTCATAAATCCTATCAAAGATACAAATTTAAGAGAAGGAAAAACAAGGACCCCTGAACATATCAATGGTGCATTGTATCTTAGAATATATTCCTCTTTAGTTCTGGATATCAAAGGAGGCATGTGTATGATTAAAATGGACATTGAACCCTTTTCCAAAGTTGTGAAATTCATGACCCCAGGGCTCAGGTACCAGGGCTTAGTTGATCATTTATTGGAAATGCAATATATTTCAGAAAATAGTTTCTCCTTGAAAGCAAGAAGGTAAAAAATGTTTGCATAATTTTGATAAGCAATGTGAAATTTATGACCCCTGGGTTTTAGAGTTCAGACTCCAGGATGGGGTTTAGTTGATCATATGTTGTCATTGCAATACGTTTTAGAAAGCATTTACTTCCGGACACCAAGCAGGCAAACTTTTAGCATGATCATAATGAGAAGTAATATCTTTTTGAAAACCTTAAACATTCATTACTAATATCCAGGCCCCATATGACGCTAAGTTGAACATCTCGTATTGAATATGTATTGTGTTTAAAAATTGTCTTCATTTTTTGACATCTAACTGTCAAACTCTTTGTATACCTATGATATATAACATGTAATGAGCCCTCTTCACTCTACTAAACTTCTAAAATCCATGGAACTTAGATTAGTGTTAACTTATCATATATTGAAAAATGAATATTTCATAAAAAAAAATTGCATGTATTTCTGGACATTCAGCAGAAAAAACTATTTATATTGTATTTATATGGCTTTCATTCAAAATTGTGGAATTCATGTACTAAGTTTAGGAAAAGATGAAAACAATGAACAGTGATCAATCTCATAACTCCTAATTGGAATACAAATTTAAGAGTAGGGCCAACACAGACCGCTGGACATACCAGAGGCGGGATCATGTGCCCAGGATGAGTAAGCATCCCCTGTCGACCGGTCACAACCGCCATGAGCCATATTTCTCGATCGGGTATGCAAACGGAGTAATCAGTAGTCAAACTCAGTGTGTAAAGAGCGGTTTCATTTGGCATGAAACATGTCAGGCATCATTTTACCCAGCTTGTATTGGTAAATTAGATCGCAATAAAGATCATAGAATTCGCAAAATTCTGATTTTAATCCAGACAATTGAAACCCCTCTATCATCAACTTGTTTGTCAGTAGCTTGCCTCGATTTAAAACATGACCATAAGCAGAACAAGCTCTTGCATATCGAATCAGTTGAGGGATGTGCACCATATGCAGGTGATAATGGAATATTACTACATAAAGATGGGAAGTTGACGATGGAGAACTTGAAGTAATTCCTTTTGTCATACAGTTGAGTTGTTAGTTTGTCATTAACATTTATCTTCAATAAAATATCTAAATGTGAAGCAGATGTGGAAGACTGGTTTTCGATTTCCAGTTCATTTGGAATATATTAAAGCGAGATATGAAAGGTGAAGATAACGAACAATGAACAATCTCATAACTCCTATAAGGAATACAAAATAGAGAGTTGGGCAAACACGGACTCCTGGGCACACCAGAAGAGGGATTGAGTGCCTAGGAGGAGTAGGCATCCCCTGTCGACAGGTCACACCCGCTGTGAGTCTTATGTCTTGATCATGAATGATCTTGAGTATTTTTTGAATTGGTAAAACGTCGTCGATATATCTAAATGTGTAGCTGCAGGCCACAACATTATTTTTTTCTTATGTAGAAGTTTTAAGTAAATATCTAATATCCAGCAATGCCATTGTATTTAGTGATACAGATGTGTTAATCTATTCAATATATGGACTTTTAAACAATAGAAAGCTTTCTAGTCCTTTATAGTTCTTAGTGAAGGCAGTTATGTCTGTCATATGAACAAGGAAATAAGCCAAAGACAATGAAGTAATCAAGGAAAAGTTTGACTACGAAGAAGTGAAGATAACGACAGGGATCTAATTGCATAACTCTTATAAGGAATACAAAATTTAGAGTTAGGTAAACACGGACCCTTAGGCATACCATAAGGGGAATCATGTGCCTAGAAGGAGTAATCATTATCTGTCGACCGATCACACCCGCCGTGAGCCCTATATCTTGATAGGATATACGGAGTAATCCGTAGTCAATATCAGTGTGTAAAGAACGGCCTAACAATTGGTATCAAACAGGTCAGACAGCATTTTACCTAATGCCAGGTTGTATTGACGAACTAGATCGTTATAACGACCTTAGAATATACAAAATTCTTACTTTAAACGAGACTGTTGAAACCCCTGTAACAACAACTTGTTTTTCAGTAGCCTGCGTTGATTTAAAAACTAATCATACACAGAACACGCTCTTGTGTATCGAATCAGTTGAGAGACATAAACACCATATGCAGGTAATAATTGAATATTAGAAAGTAATTTTTTGAATGTCTGATCACAAAATATGAATATTTCCTTTTTTCATTTCTGTTGTAGAAACAACTGTCTATGATGTGGGAAAAGTTTAGTATTTGATTTATTTTGATGATTCGTCATGTAAAGTGTTGAAAAATCATCTGTGTTGATGTTGTTGATTTGAAAAAAAAGTTTTGTCATTTCAAATGTACTAAAATTTCTTTAGAATCCACAATTTCTTTACACTGACTACACTCTTTGATGGAAGGTGAAGATAACGAACAGTGATCAATCTCGTAACTCCTATAAGCAATACAAAGTCGATAGTTGGACAAACACGGACCCCTGGACACACGGAGGTTGGATCAGGTGCCTAGGAGGAGTAGGCATTCCCTGTCGACCGGTCACACCCGTCTTGAGCCCTATATCCTGATCAGGTAAACGGAGTTATCCGTAGTCAAAATCAGTGTGCCAAGAACGGCCTAACAATCGGTATGAAACATATCAGACAGCATTTGACCCAATGATAGGTTGTATTGACGAACTAGATTGTTATAACGACCATAGAATTTGCTAAATGCTGACGTCAATCGAGACTGTTGAAATCCCTGTACCATCAACTTGTTTGTCAGTAGCTTGCCTCGATTTAAAAACTGACTATACGCAGAACAAGCTCTTGCGTATCGAATCAGTTGAGAAATATAAACACCATATGCAGGTGATAATGGAATATTGCTACATAAATACTGGAAGTTGACGATGGAGAAGCTGAAATCATCCCGTTTGTCATACAGTTGAGTTGTCAGTTTGCCGTTAATGCAAGGTGAAGATAACGAACAGTGATCAATCTCATAACTCCTACAAGCAATACAAAATAGATAGTTGGGCAAACACGGACCCCTGGACACACCAGAGGTGGGATCAGGTGCCTAGGAAGAGTAAGCATTCCCTGTTGACCGGTTACACCCGCCGTGAGCCCCATATCCTGATCAGGTAAACGGAGTTATCCGCAGTCAAAATCAGTGTGCCAAAAACGTATGTCATAAAATTGAGTTGTTAGTTTGCCGTTAATGTCTACTTTCAATAAAATATCTAAGTATGAAGCAGAAGTGGACGACTCTGTGTTGTCTTTTATTTCGAGCTCACAGGGATATCATAGACAGTTGCTTCTTTAAAAAAAAAAAAAAAAAAAAAAAGCCACAAAATTTATAACTAGTGATCAGTCATCCAAAAAATTACTTTGTTAACACCACTCTGGTTCCACGCACAAGTACTCTGAAGTTGAAATAAAAAATATGCTGGTGTTCCTCATTAACAATATCTTCGTGGTCTTTGGTGATCAGTTCTTCCAACAGTCTGTTGAAATTTCCATGGGCATGAATTGTGCTCCTTTGTTAGCTGACCTGTTTTTATTTTCCGATGAAGCAGAATTTATTCAAAAACTTCTACACGAGAAGAATAAATATCTCTCTGTGGTCTTCAATTCGACATTTAGATATATCAACGGCGTTTTATCTATCAACAATAATAACTTTCATTCATACGTCGATTCGATATATCCCTGTGAACTCGAAATAAAAGAAACCACAGAGTCGTCCACGTCTGCATCATACTTAGATATTTTATTGAAAGTATATATTAACGGCAAACTAACAACTCAATTTTATGACATACGGGATGAATTCAGCTTCTGCATCGTCATGTTTCCATATTTATATAGCAATATTCCATAATCACCTGCATATGGTGTTTATATCTCAACTAATTCGATACGCAGGAGCTTGTTCTACGTAAGGTCAGTTTTTAAATCGAGGCAGGCTACTGACAAAGAAGTTGATGGTGCAGGTGTTTCAACAGTCTCGTTTAAAGACAGTATTTCGCAAATTCTATGGTTGTTATAACAATCTAGTTTGCCAATACAACCTATCATTCGGTCAAATGCTGTCTGACTTGTTTCATACCGGTTGTTAGACCGTTCTTGGCACACTGATTTTGACTACGGATAACTCCGTTTACCTAGGTCTAATCAAGATATAGGGCTCACGGCGGGCGTGACCGGTCGACAGGGGATGCTTACTCCTCCTAGGCACCTGATCCCACCTCTGGTGTGTCCAGGGGTCCGTGTTTGCCCAACTCTCTATTTTGCATTGCTTATACGAGTTATGAGATTGATCACTGTTCGTTATCTTCACCTTTCATATTACAACAAATCCCCTTCTCTTTAAAGCATTTATGAAATATTGTGTAGAAGAACAAGATGGGGATTTAATACCTTCAAGGAAATTCTGGGAAGACTTGAAAATTGTAGTCGCTGTAATCTTGTCAGGTATATGTTGTAAGCAATATATAGATATTGGATATATTACTGAAATGAATGAATTTGATTAGCTTTCTAAATTCCATACCTACTGTATAGAGACACCATTTATGTTATCTTTTTGCTTATACCATATACGTTGGTCAAGTACTTGGATATTGTTTTGGCCAAATATATCAATGTCTTTGCAGACGTTTTTCGGTAAGGTTTACACCTATTCAAAACTAGAACTGCCTCCATGCTCATATATTTTCAAAGTTTGTCCTAAATTTTGCTAAAAAGTAAGCATTTCAATTTATCTAATCTCAATGCATTAACTTTCTTATGGATCTTGATTTCATTGCTGCGACAAATTTTTAATGATTTATTATTTTCAGACCTCTAAGAACGTAGTCTTGCACAACAAATTTGATGATAAAGAAATACCCAATTTACATTATATAAAATGTGTTTTATATTGAATATGAATTTTCTAGAATAGTTACATGTTACTTAAAGTGTATATTTCAGTGTCAAAATTCACACGTGCATTCGAAGTTCACTTACTGCTTTGATGAAGCAGTCATGCCTGATACTTTTTTTTCAGTTGAGGCAATGTAATTAGCTCTACCAACGCTGGTGTATTCCAACAGATAAGAGCGTGTGGGAAAACGAAATTTTATCAGCAGTGTATGTGTATTGCAGCTAAACAAAACAGCACTATAATCAATAGTGATAATACAATTTAATACCATGTTATTTGATAATAAATTTCTTATTTTGACACCTTGATAGTCATATGTTGTATACTACTGTAATTCCTAACACGTTTACATGTATGCATAGCAACATCATGGTACAGATTTGAAACTTATGTGGGAAAATATCTAGGACATAGTTACTCCACTTCTTTTCCACATCAATGAAATTAAACAGTCTCCTTTCAATTTCATCTGTGCAGCATACAAATACTTCCAACACAAGTAATTCAAATCAAAATAAAAACGGCAAGGGTATGGATGTTGCTATTTCCTTCTCTTTAATATTTAGCAGTGACTGAAATTATTAAACTGTGTCATTTGCTTTTGGGGTAGAAGTGGAATATGTGAACTTTTTAACATATTTACTGCAATCGTTACAGAGTTTTAAAAATGCTTTGTTGTATGATATACGAGACATACATATATAGGGTATCGGTTAGGTGCTCTTGTTAACTGGAAATAAAAAAAAAGGAATTTGTGATGTTTATTCAGCTAATTGCATTGCATTTGCATAGAAAATGACATATTACGGTAAGAGTAAAATTATAAATACGTCAACTTCTATTAAGTCAAGAAATCGGTGAAGCATTTTTGTTAGCAACCCTAATTATTCATAGTTATGAATACCCCGCCCGATCGTTCATCTCCATTAGCACATTACACATCAATACATGTACATCTACTTTGATTTCTGTTGAATATAGACAGTAAAGCTATGTGCATCAAGAATAACCAAACTTTTTAAAACACATAGCGAACATAAAATTTAAAGCATTGCCTAAACTAACTTTTTGCAATAGCAATACGAAGTACGGATAAATGAAGTCGGGTTCGAGATTCTACCGGAACTAACGACTAACTCAAAGAGAAAATCCTTCCTGAAAATGATAAATTGTACTAAGAAAAATGGTTAAAAAGAAAACAATTATATTACAAATTATGTAGCATGATATTGAATTGCAAAACGCATAATTTTTACTAATTGGGAATAACTGTAATTGAGGTTGCACACACCCTCTATCGATACAGCTGGCGGACGACGCGTACCTTTCTGTAAAATACCCCCCCCCCCGAATCCGTAATTATATTTTTACACGAATCTTAAGAGAAGATTTAAATTTCTCGCATTGTTTACAGTAATATATGCACTATCTTATTTTTCTATAAACGCGATGAAATATATCAAATAATATATTCCTATTCTTTCCACACAAACATCATATTAACTTCAGTAATTCCATGTACACTAGCTACACGTCATTCCATTAACAATGCTTATTTTGTTTGCAAGACCTTATTGCACAGTCTATATAGGAACCACTTCACAGTGCATTTGTGGGGCTTATATCAAGCATTATGAGGACACCTGTAGGGGATTATATATTCAGGGGTTAAATATAGTAATCCTTACCCAACCTGGTGACAGGTGTTCATGAATCGAAGTACACAACATTGAAAAAAAAATTGTGAAAACGACAACGAATTCTAATGTGTTTAATGTAGGATTGTTTGTATACTACACGATCTCCTGTGTTGAACCTGATTCTGTTTTATTTCCTTCCTACAGTCACTGACCCTCGCCCTTCTGTTGAGCATTATATATATACATGTATATACTAGTCTACTTTTAGCGAAGTAGTAGATAAATTTATAACTGAAATAGTAGGAGGAAAATGAATCATAATTATTTGATATGAACACTACAAAGTAATAGAATATCATAACAGAAAATGATCAATGGCCAATGAAACAAAGGCAAATATAAAAGTCTGCAAGACATTCAGCATTTACAATGATTAACTCCAATATGTTTACCTTAAGTTTTCTTTATCTGTTGTATTTGTAAGGTTCTAACTTTATTCTAATACTATTTTATTTTTATGGTATATATTTTTCAGTACTATCCTACAATGAGTGAAGATGAATTAAAGAGAAGAGAAATTACTATACGTCATGCACGGTACTACATGTGTATGCTATTCTTCGATGTGTAAAATCAGTAAGGATGACGCCCCATAATAATCGTATTAAAGTGTTTCACGGTCAGTTAAATTTGTATGAATCGGAATAGGATTTACGAATCTCTAAAAAATGCATGTTTGTTTTATATTTCAGATTAACGTGTGAACAGGCTGTGAAGTGTTTCCGAAACTGGACAGTTAAAATTACCACCTACATCCTATTCATTCTGATAAAAAAAAGATCCACACGGTAATGAGCTTAGCTTAACTTCATTCAGAATTTAAAATCCAAAATGATTATCACTCGATCATTAGACTCGAATACCACTAGTGGACTGCTTGACATTACTTGTAAAGGTATAGGAAAAAGGGTAAACCCTACTACAAAGGAAATTTACATTCCCGAAATCTTTCCATCAATATGCATTTAGGCACTGGTACTACAGAATAGTTTAATACATGCGCGTGTACATGTACTACCAGTAGACACAGTCAAATACAGTTTACAGTGATGTGATGGAGAGAGGTACAAAAAATTCTATATCCGCCTAATTCTATAGAATATCATAGAATTTTAATCAATATTGTAGTCAACCATGCCGCGAGTGGTCTACGATATCAATTTTGGACCTAAACATCGTGGCGTCAACCAATGTGCAGTTTAACTAAATCATACATTAAATACTACATTTTGTTCAATCTTTATTTTGGAAAAAAATGCATTAAAATGAATTTACATTGTATTTATTGTCTTTAATTTTAAAAATTTAGTGCATATATGAAAATGCTTTACAAAATAATTAAACATATATATTTACGCAATTTGCGTATTTTTAAAAGGATTCTGGTTTTTTCTTATAAAGAATAATAATTCAAATATTATTCACCCATCCATGAATAATGTTATTGATAATAATTCTAATTCGGTTTTCTTTCTTTCAAGCATCCCCACACGATACAGAAAACCGTTGATCGACATGTCCATCAAGGTGAAGCGCACACATTAATGATATGAAGATGCATACACATAAATCAAAGTATATCAAGCAGATTGGGTTATTACTTATAAATCAGTGACCTCAGTTCCAATTAGTCGGTTATCCCTCCGTCCTCTGAGGCTTGTGCACCTGCCATACACACATCAATAGTGCACAAGTCTCACCGAACACTCTCACCGTATACACATTGATTTTATCAGTGAGCATATGCAGCAAAACTACTCACTAACAGGGATGACAAATTGTTGCTCGAGTTTAATCTATATTGTAAAAAAAGCAAAACTGTCAAATAAGGTTTCATAATGATAATGTTAATTATAATAATCGGTGTGGTAATTAATTATTTTGTTTTATTTGTGCATATACATAATGACGCAGTCATCAGCATTTCATGCTGTTGTTATCAATCCCTTGCATGTAGTTTTGTGCGTGAAAATGGTGAAAGGATAATTGTTGATGGAACGCGTGAAGTTTTGAAAGCATTTACACAGGAACAAATGAAAATGCATTTTCGTCGAAAACACATTTTCTCACAAAAATTTAAAAATTATAAGAAATAGATAATGATAATTCCTCATCACAAAAGTTTTAATCAAAACCGATAATAAGAAAAACAGATCATTTCTCTTGACATTTATTTTCTAGAATTAAATGACAGGATGTAAAATGTAACGCTTTGCAATCAATTTTGCCAGGAAGACCCAATTTGATACTGTAAATGAAGTCCCATCGATCGCATAAACGTGTGGTCAGTACCCTTTTCTTGTGAGTTTTCACTAGATCCTCACAGATATCCCCTAATTGATGCGTTAGATCGCATTACCAGGAAGAGTCGGGAAACCCAAGGATTTGATTAAAAGATTGGCAGATTTTCCTGTACCTTTATTATAAGACTTCCAGCCCTTAACCAAAGTCGATTCCCCGTAATGAAGTTTGCTATGTGTCGACGTATGACAGTAAATGAGAGAGATGTGATAAAAGGACAGAATTCATTTGCAATTAGTCCCAATTTTAGGTTTCCAGTGATTCAGTATTTCAAGAAAAGAAGTTCTTTCAATTGTAATTTGCATTGTTGATTTCTACACCTTCGCAAATTTGTTTATGCAAATGTCTTTTAACCTTTTTGCAAAATGAAAAAAAAAATAAAAACTACACAACATGTTGGTTTCTTACCGCTGTCCCCGAGTTGGAATGAATAAAGCTAAAAATACAAAAACGCCCTTTTCTGAAGTTTGTCTAAAAAAAGAAGAATTTACTGTTTCAACTGTAGGTCAACGCAATTGTTTTTAGATTATAAATACTCTTTTAATCTAAGCAATATACAAGCAGTTATTCAAATAATTGACTATAAGGTAGGATAAAGACAGTGCCTATAAAGTCTTTCTTCAGGTTTTCTATTATGATCTTAAACAAGAATAATATTGTGGTGTCATTTTGGATTTGTTGAGCAAAGAGGGAAATATGGAATAAGTAGATAGAAATATATGGATGTCTCAAACTGAGTCATGTCTACTGTGATTAGAAGATCAACAGGACTGTGAATGGAAAACCCATTAGAAGTGTTTAAAATCGTGTAATGATAGTAAATTACTTGTAATACATTCACACCTGCAGTTGAACAGCCGAATGTGCACAATAAAAGTAAAGTGATTGTTAATTTCTAATGCGGTTTTCAGTTTGTATAGCGTATTAAACACGACGGTCATTTCACACCTTTTCCGATCAGTGGCCCCGGCTATTTTAGGTTAATTTGGATCGGGTACAACAGACACAAGTATTAATTAGTAGGCTTCAAAATCTTTATCTCCTACTAAATCTCAAGATGTTAATAAAAAGATATTATATATTCAGAATAAAATTGCATCAGCGAACCACAAGCTCATGGTAGTGACAATTATAGAAAACAGATGAATTTTCGAAGTATATTCAGACGTTATGCAAAATATCACATTTCATAATTCATTAAAAGAAAATATTTAAATTGCATAAAATCTAAAAATCAGTTTCATGTTTTGTGTAACAGTAAATGAGTGGTTAAAGAAATTCACAGTATGCATTTATTTCATTTTTTGAAGAGTTCAATGAATATGCATCATGTGATGAATAATCATTACCCTAATTCCATCCCATACCTTTCAGTAGGTCATCAACCTTTCAGTACTGTAATACTGCTCAGATAAGTGATTTCCCTCGTAACAGAAGCTTAGGCTACTGACCCAGATTTTAAGCCAATCGTATGGTAGCTTTGGTTTGGACCAAGTTGAACAACTAGTATATAAGTCTACTCAACAATGTTATGGCATCGATAAATTTCCTCGGCTGCCTTGCGGTACCCCTAAGTTTTAATGGTAGAAGTTTCAGCGTCCGAACAGAAAATATTTTCAAAATGGATTGTACAGTATCTACAGTATGTACTGATTTTACACAGACCGATGAGTACCAAGAAAAAATAATTCACGATGTTGCCCGGAGATTACAAGAAATCGGAGACGACATAGATCGTGAATATTCTGATATAAGGTTAAACTTTCTCGCACTTCTTGAAAATCGACTTAAAGATGCCATTTTTGGAGACTTAAAACAAAAATGGACGTTCCTTAGGAGCTTTATTCGGGGTTCGACAAGAAAATTCTAAGGAATAATATGCAAGTATGTACCAGTACAAGAAACCTAAACACAAATAGAGAAAGCCAATTGACTACCTATAAATTCCAGTGCATCACTATTTTGTGTTACTATATGATACTTACATTGTCATTTTGAAGTAGAATTCCACTTTTATATCCTTTTGATTTTATGCACCTTATTTTTCAGGAAAAGGTGAAGAAGCATATCCGTCCACATGAAAGAACTAACGGGCATGCACGCCATTGTAGGGGCCGCATCGTGTTGACTGATGGAATTTATCGAGGATATATTGATGAGGAACTTCGCGTTACGTTATATTCCTGTTTCTGTGAGAGTGCCATAGTTCTGTGATAATTCATATTCCATAAGTCATATCCATCATTAAACGCGTATTTCTGATGTTGTATGTTTTAATGAAAAAAAGATTAACTGTACTCGTTTAAATATTGCTTAAATTAGATCTCAGATGGACTGCGCAGTGCCAAATCGTTGATATGTATCCGGTGTCCGTTGTATTATTTTGCTGAACATGCATTGCTTTCGTGCATTATTGGCTACCTGTATAAATATGTTGTGTCCATTTGAAAGTTGATGATGTTCGTGATGGTATCAGTTCCTTAGAGTCGTTAACGGTCCGTGTGATTTTAAGATCGGTTAGTGATACTTTCACTTGACTTTTATCGATTGTTTGAACAGCGATGTATCAGGTGATTCAAAAAGCAACCTTTTTGTTCATTTTCTGACAGGAAGGTAAATACTATGTATTTTACAGTGTTTGATGTTCTCATTAGCTGTTAAATATTATCGTGCCAAATGTCTTTTAAATTTCTGTTTATATTTTAACAAAACAGACTTTACAACGAAACCTGGTATATTGGTAATCGTGAACAATTTTAAAAGTAGTTCACAATTTGTAAAGGTTTAGAATTGGAATATTTCTAAGGTGTCAGGTTAAAAACTATTTGCCAATTGAATTTCGAAATGTCTTGTATCAGAGTTTGGTTTATATGTTTTTATTGTGAAAAAGAGAGCCATTGTTCGTTAATTCGTTTTGTTAATATATACATGTATGTTCAGGGCTGTTAGCTATTAAGGACTTTTACTACCTACCGGTGATGTAATTGCATAATTATTTTATATATATTTTTATCTATACCGTTTTAATTTATTCATTGTAGTTTTACCTAAATTTTCTTCATGTTTTATTGTGTTTTATACATTGTACTTACTCATGTACTATCAGAAATGGGTTTTTTTATGTATCTAAATAAAACTTCGTTGATTTACCTTTCGTTGTTGACGAGTCTACTGTGCATCGGATCCATATTTGAAATGAATGAGGTATCATTTGAGAAATACTGAATTTTTCTAATATACATTTATTAATTATTACTAATTTTCTAAATTTTGTGGAAATCTGCATATTTAATTCTAGCGACAATCTAAATACATGTAACTAATCAATTAAATTATAAGAGTTCATTTAGATCTTACCATGCATTATGTTAGCATTGATTCCGCTTATGAAAGCAAATATATGAATCTAAAATTAACACTTTAAAAGATCTCAACATCATCGCGTGTCCCCATGGCTAAATTTCCTTAACTACATTATCTACACAAGGTGCTTCTAGATAAAAAACAATATCTGATACTGATGAAAAAATCCTTTTATTTCACTGGATCACGACGAGAAATACCCTCCGAACACTTGCAACTTTCGGTGAAGTGTTAGTTACATGAATGAAAATGTAAATCCGTGGTGAAATCATATTCGTTTGATATGACCAATTTAGATTTATTTCTTTTTCATTTTATTTGTATTTTGAATACGATTCCGTATGCTAGACTAATCCCCCTTGGCTATGTATTCTGCTAAATCGATGAAGTTTAACCACTACCTTATCTAATGTTTTGGCGGTTTGGGGTTTTCAAAGGAATGCATGTCTAGCTCGTGTTCTGTGAGTTTATAGAGAATGGAAACATTGGGGGTAATTTGTGTAATCGGCGAGGAAATCACCGCGAGCTTCATTTGTTGGTATTTGTTAAAACAACCTAGCTAGATATACATTCCTTATGTTTTGAATCAAAATACATGTAGGTTGCTATTTGAAGTTAAAAAGTCAATGAAATGAAGCACATCAAAACAGCGTAGGCTTATTACTGACAAAACGTTCATAAATGCAGATACAACGATACATTACTTCAACATCGACGAACACATACACATATAATAAAGTTAATGCTTCTACAAAATTCAAATTCTAAATTTTGTCATAGTACAATAAAAAAAAAATCGAAAACATAAGACAAGGACCTAGTTTAATATCTGAAAATTCTGGTAAAATTTTCGAGATTCTAAATATAATGTATATTGTTTAAAAGCTTTAATTTTTATGTGAAAAAAAAATCATGTAATATTTACAACCAGTTTCGCGCCATTTCTTGCAAACTGACACATCCGATATGAAGTAGTTTTAAAATACTCTACTTTTTTTTCCTCGCTAGATAAAACTATTGTCTATTCTATACTATCGAACATGAAGCAATTGGAGAAATATAAGTTCCGTAACCACTGTAAGTTAGTAACCCGAGTTTCTTAATAAGGTTCGAGAGAAACAGGCCGAGTATCTCTTGATTTACAAAATTAGTAAACGACAGTTTGAGAAAACCGGCCACTGACGAGCACATCTTATGGGACCCTTTTCTCCCATTATTTTTTTTCTTCTTTTCGCCTTTTCTTTAGCTGATGCCATCACTTTTGAAATATACATTTATATAGTACTCTCTATGATCTGTGAAAATGAAATATACAAGGGAAAATTCGAAGATTGAAAATTTAAAAACAATCAATCAGAATTGTCTCTGGTGTTTCACAACATTTTAGTAAAACCACAACACAAATCATTATAACTATATGTGTGACGAATTTCTCGCTATGTACAATATGCGGAAAACAAACTCAGAAGAATATAATTCATATCTGACGTATATATGTTGCAAAGGTGTTTCATTAAAGTAACGCAAATACTTTCTATAGAAACTTATTTAATACAAAGTATGTTTTATTTCATATAGCTGCACAGTTCGAGGTGAAGATTGAGATATTTCTTTGGAGATTCTTTTATTGCCATAAATATATTCAAGAATCTTCATTAGTTCATGCATCAGGTAAATCTGTTCTAAGAAGATTATTCAGATAAACACGTAAAGGGTGTAATGAACTACGATGGGAAAGATTCGTACAACTAAATTATTTCATGTTTGCTTTACTTGCTAGTTTCTAATTCAAAACAATCTGAAAAAAATATTTCTTTGTTATCGCCAAATACGCAGTGTTAAAGAACCACTTGTATGAAGATTGCTTTATGTTTCTACGTAAGACTTGCTGAATACCGCGCACCTGGTTAAGGTGTTGTACATGTATATCGAAGGTTGAAGACCTGCTAGTGCAGAAAACATATCTAAAAACCTGTAGATAAACAATGCACTGGAATAATACCAATTGTATATTGAAAAGATTTTTTTTTTCTGAACGTTGTCATCAGTTTAAAACACTCTGTCATTCACATGGTATATACAGTACATGTAATAGTAAAAATGTTACTGATGTACAAGTAATGACGTACTGTAATGGTACAAGAACAGGAAGTCAAACAGTTGTTTCTAAATAGTAACAACGATCATTATTCCTTGCCATTTCATTTACAGATTTTATGGGAACTGCAAACTCGTTTCTTCTTCGAAATATCTAGAATTTGTAACACTGTAAAGCGTCATTTTTGTCTAAAAAGAAAGAAAAATGTACAAAATTTGCACCACTTCTTGATTTAGTTCTGTTTTGGAGAGATTCGGTGATTATCAGCAACCAGACAGAACACATCTTATGTCTTTTTAGGGTTATATATGATTTCTGTTGCAGAATAATTATGCCCTATGCGTGTAGTATGCGACAGCCTTCGTCCTTTGTCTCGCATTGAGCGTGATACTTTCACTGCTTACATTTGTAAATATCAATTGTCAATGAGGTTTGTGCAAGAACGTTTCCCGTCATATTTTTGGGCTAAGAGATTACATAAATACAATGAACGTTTAATGGAAATGTATTTGTCAGTTTGTATTGCTTTGTTCGCGAGGAATGGCGGATCTGTATCGATTGTTTAGTCTCATTCAGGTTTTTTGATAAAGCTGTATTTAATTGAAGACGGCAAAATGACTATCTCCGCTGTCATTCGCAGCCTCTAAACCAGCCTGGCAAGAACCGATGACTTGCATATTAAGGTCTCTGTGTATACAAATGGCTTCTAAATAAGACATTCCTATTCCTAAAGCGAAATGTTTTTGTTTTTTTTTTATATACATAGGTCTTCTGGAAATAGAAAACGCGGAGACTGTTTATTCATACAGACAGTGTCAAAATTTGGTTTGCTATGATTTCTTTAATACTGTGACAAATTAGTACAGTAGGCACTCGAATTTAATGAAAGCCTGTTATTTGCGCCTATAAATTGAAATTAACGAATTTACTTATTGAATATGTACATTTACGTTTCCTTGATGGTTATGTTTCTGCGCTGTGATGGAAGACCGGTATATTCATTTTAATGTTAAATGTATTGGAGAGGGTGACAAGTTGTATGATATTTCTGTATTGAAAGAACGAATGTATGACTAGTATGGCCAACCAACAAATGCTGTGTCAAAGTGCGTTGGTTTCTTGACAACAAAGAATTTAATGAATTTAATGGAAATTAACATCGACGGATAACAATAAAATCTGAATTTGTGGGTTACATATAACTTTAAAACTATCACTCATTACTCACAGTCATTATTCTCTCCAGAACTGGAAGCATTTACAGGTATGTATTCTAAACAGTTTAAAAAAAAAAAAATTTGCTTTTACTGATATTGAAAATGAAATGTTTCTTCAGTCGCATTCTAATAATAAAAAGAATGTTTATGAATTCTTATTCTGAATGCGATTGTAGATAATGTGATGTTAAGGCTGTATATAAAGTGGCTTTCTCTTGCTTTCGCCGGTCATCGACATTTCATGGTTCTCTAATTTCTATCATCGCTTAATTACTAATCAGCATCGCTTAGCACGATCAGAACTTGAAGCATTCGAGTGGAGATGATAGATCATAGAAATTATATCCAAACTACAAAATCTGGTACAGCCATCAGAACCAACGATCGTTCTTTGTGTAGGTAACTTTATTCACCCGCAGACTGATGCAGCATCACATGTAACGTATGACGATTTCTCCGTAACTTGTTATCCACCTGCTAATATAAAAACATCGAATAAGATTTTCTTCAAATTATCTCTCTGTGTTTCCCTCCGGATTACCAGATCAACCCCCTGTTCTGGCTTACGTATTAAAAGATTACAATTAATCACTCCAATATCTATACGTCCGAGAATGAGGCTGCTTTTTTGCCCTAAGGGATCTCATTCTATGGGCGACTAACCCTGATTCGCTGTATTGTGTATTTGAAGCAGAAAACCTTAATTACGACTGAACATCCTCACAAAAATGTTCTACCTAATCAACACAATTTGTGAATTGCTATTTCCATACTCATGTAACCTTAGCAACAGACGACACACATCCCATACTGGCTGATTCTCTGACAAATTATAGACAAAACTATTATTCTGAAATCATTCCTAAACTGTTCATGATATAAAGAGCAAATGACTGGAATTTTACAAAGAGACGTCTGTAGTTTGACTGAAGTACCAACATACGCTAAACAAGCAGAGAAATCTTTATCGTGTCTACGCCTACCGCGACAAGGGGCATCTGTTTTTAAGATTTTATCCGGAAGACCTGTGACTTTTTGAACGACTCTGGACTACCCTGGCCTAAAATCAGATCCAGACCCTCCATACACTAAGCAGGCTTCTACAGATTGAGCTACTATGGTCATTTATGCAGCTGTAGATTTACGTCATGATTAGCAAATAAATGGTACAGAATTTTAAAGTCATGGAAACTCTGAATAGCTAACCTTATTTCAACCAATGATCGGACCAACAGTTTCGTATGGTGTGGTAGTTGTCGGTGTTGTTGTAGTTGTTGGTGTTGTTGTAGTTGTCGGTGTTGTAGTAGTTGTCGGTGTTGTTGTAGTTGTCGGTGTTGTTGGTATTGCTGTTGTTGTCGATGTTGTTGTTGTTATTTTATCTAAGGAAACAAAAGTATAAATAATATTCAAGAATCTCTACATGGGAAGAGGAAATCTTGTCGTTGTCGTCAACTCAACTGTTGTCAACTCGACATTTAGACATCGCCAACGTTTCATCTATTAACAATATATAGATTATCCATATGTCGATTCAATTTATCTTCGTAAACTCAAAATAAAAGACACCACAAAGTCTTCCACATCTGCTTCATATTTAGTTATTCTACTGAACATAGACGTTAACAGCAAACTGACACCTTTTATGACAAACTTCAGCTTCTCCATCGTCATCTTCTCATTTATGTAGCAATATTCCATTATCACTTACATTTTGTTTGTGTGTGTGTGTGTGTGTGTGTGTGTGTGTGTGTGTGTGTGTGTGTGTGTGTGTGTGTGAACAGATTCGATACACGATAGCATGTTACCTATATGATAAATTTTAAACCGAGGCAGAATACTGACAGATAAGTTGATGTTACAAGGTTTTAACAGTCTAAAGTCGGCATTTCGCAAATGCTATGGTCGTTATAATGATATTACCTGAATATAGAACTTATCATTAGGTCGAATGCTGTTCGACATACCAATTGTTAGACCGTTTTTTACATACTGAATTTGACTTCAGATTACTATAGATTACTCGGTTTGAATGATTAAGATATAAGCTCACGGCGGGTGTGATCGGTAAATAAATTACAAAATTGACAGTAGGGCAAACACAAACCCTTGGAATCACCAGACGTGGGATCAGGTGTTTTGAAGAAGCACATCTCTGGTGTTTCCAGGAGTCCGTGTTTGCCCTGTTTTCGATTTTGTATTTTTTTATTGGATTTATGAGAGTGATCACTGTTTTATCATCAAGAAAATTATAGGAATGAGTAATGGCACATCAAAGGACATTCGTCAATCTTCAAATGTTAACGTCACATCCAGGTGTTCAAACAAATGTTAACGTCACATCCAGGTGTTCAAAGAATTTGGGATACGCTTTATGCACCTTTGAAGACGATTGACAAATTCTTGTTTTAGAAATTCCTCAAAAATTTATATGTATATATATAGCATATATTTTAGATTTCTTTGAATTATAAACTTCGGAGTTAAAACAGTGCTGGAATAGATATCCAAAGTCCAAATTGATTTTAAGTATATTTCAACTTTAAAACAAATATTATAATTTAATAGTTTGTCAGTAATGGCACACTTTTCCAACTTTGTTTGTAAGTGTGTTGAAAAAAATGTAGTGTATATTCTCGTAGCTGTTCGATGGCTTTGGCTTGCTTTTGAAACTGTTTCTGTAAGTCTATGAAATACAGTTATGCATGAACAAAGTGGCATGGGTATCATAGTGGCGCATGGACCTCTTACTACACATATCTGCTTCATACTTAGATATTTTATTGAAAGTAGATATTAACGGCAAACTGACAACTCAACTGTATGACAAACGGGATGATTTCAGCTTCTTCATCGTCAACTTTCCACATTTATGTAGCAATATTCCATTATCACCTGCATATGGTGTTCATATATCTCAACTGATTCGATATGCAAGAGCTTGTTCTGGGTATTGTCAGTTTTTAAATCGAGGCAAGCTACTGTCAAACAAGTTGATGATACAGGGATTTCAACAGTCTCGATTGAAGTCAGCATTTCGCAAATTCTATGGTCGTTATAACGATCTAGTTCGTCAATACAACATCGCATTGGGTCAAATGCTGTCTGACGTGTTTCATACCGATTCTTAGGCCGTTCTTGGCACACTGATTTTGACTGCGGATAACTCCGTTTACCTGATCAGGATATGGGGCTCACGGCGGGTGTGACCGGTCAACAGGGGATGCTTACTCTTCCTAGGCACATGATCCCACCTCTGGTGTGTCCAGGGGTCCGTGTTTGCCCAACTATCTATTTTGTATTGCTTGTAGGAGTTATGAGATTGATCTCTGTTCGTTATCTTCACCTTGCATATCCCATACAGAGGTTTACGATGAAGTATGTCTTACCATACTGACAGATAAATGAATACTGGTAGAATATATTATGGCAGTCGAAGTCGTGCCATCTAAGACCATCCGCCACTCTCATCATAGCACAATCCTCATATGACCCACTACCGAAGACAAATCCGTTGTTGTGGGGACCCTGTCCTGTCATCCAGTTACTGTAACTCATTTTAGGATCACCTGTTAAAATAGTCTTTATTGTTTAGAAATGCATTGCAGTGTGCAACTACAAGATATGTTTCAAAATTGAAGTCGTGAAGAATAAAATCACTATTATTAATAATGACAATTTTAAAAAGGTCAATGGTATACATTTTTCACAGTGTAGCACGAGTTATTTCCCCCTGAATACAGGAGGCGCACAACACGTTAAGGTCCTCACGTGATTGTATATTAAGTACCAATTAAGGAAATTTTTGTACAAATTAAGTATAATTACTGACAAATATGACTGTACAAAATTCTTAGTCATTTATTATATATGTGTCCCGTATGGGATTTTTCGCAGTCCTCGGCATCCTTAGATCAGGTTAAGGATGTCTTTAGTATGTCAGCAATTCTTCGTTATTGTGTTTTATCACTATTTTCGACGACCATGATTGATTAATTGTGTATTGTTTAACGTCCCTCTCGAGAATATTTCCCTCACATGGAGACGTCACCACTGCCGGTGAAGGGCTGCAAAATCTAGGACTATGCTCGGCGCTTATGACCATTGAGCAGGGAGGGATCTTTATCATGCCACATCTGCTGTGACACGGAACCTCGGTTTTTGCGGTCTCATCCGAAGGACCGCCACATTTAGTCGCCTCTTACGACAAGCAAGTGGTTACTGAGGATCTATTCTAACCCGGATCCCCAAGGGACTTTTCGACGACCAAAAAAAATATACTACAACGAATATGCCAAAAATTACATGTGCAACCAACGCGTACAATTATTAACTTGTAATCATTGCACACTGCTGAAAACAATATGTACATCAGGTGTCAATGCACGGAACATCGGTTATATCGAATTCGTATATCTCTAATGTAATTTTTCATTTTTCTGTTAAAATCTGTTTTCTAACGTATGCGAGTGATTCAATCTTTTGAAAATTAATGTTTTTGTAAATTAACTTTAAAAAAATCATCAAGCACGTAACACACACACACACACACACACACACACACACACACACACACACACACACACACACACAGAGAGAGAGAGAGAGAGAGGGTTGCCGTTTTTCCGACAGTATACTTTTCCCCAAATTTTCTGTTATCATTACATGTACATGTTAAGTTGGTTATCATTACAAGCAAAGTTTGATCTAAAGGTGGCCCCCTTTATTATATAGTAGTATTGAATTATAGTGGAATTATAAAATTTAGGGAACCAATGAATTGAATTTCAGGACCAAACTTCTGCCCCCACCCCTTCCTCCCAAACAATTTAGGACTTGGAGCTTTTTATATTTGTTTTTGCTTGTCAAAAATTTTCAGACAATTGTGAAGCCAACTTCACCTTGCCCCCCCCCTCCCCCCCCACCGTTTTGAAAACAATGTTACATACCCGATTATATTCATATTATCATATGGTTTCATCGTGCTTTTGTTTCCAGGTGTCTATTTTTTTTTTTTTTTTTTTTTTTTTACAGATTACTCATGGAAGTTGTGGTATTAATTGTATCATAACTTGGACAAAATTAAGGATCAAATACTGCAGATAGTTCTATAATCCCCCAATCCCTTCCATTTGAAAAAATGTATATTCTAAAAAGTGTTCTTCGTAAAATTGAAGAAACTAAACCTTGTTATTATAAGAGATATGATACAACCTGTTAAAACTCAGCCCATAATAAAGATTTTGGTACTGTAAGCTTTACAATACCCTATTTGTTAATACTATTTTATCTTAAGCTCAGGACCCTATCGGTAAGCACGCCCCCTACGTCCAGTGTAAGGGCAGTAACTGCAAAAATGAAGTCCATTATCAGATAATTTCGCTCTATGAAAATAAAGTATTCATTATTATGTCTAAATTACCAGCGCTAGATAGCTCTTATTTCTTACCTGCTACCCATTTCCAGTGTGACTCCGAGTCCTTGTCAGATGCACCGATCCAGAACCCGTCTACCTCCGACCTTTGACCTCTTAGGATGTTGCGCAGGAACTGCTGTATCCCAGAGTCCCTGACCTGAACTAGATCACCGCCTTCGTTCTTACACCCTTGTCTGGCCTTAATCCAATCGTAGTTCCCATAATGCACCTTGATACAAATATGCCCGTATGTATGCAGGTTAGATTTACTCAGATGTGGAGGACAGTTTTCGGTGTGGGAACTAAAAACTTTAAACCAATATCTGAGGATAAAAACCAGAAAAAAGAAAAAAAAGAAAAGAAAATGAAAATAGATGAATACAATACCTCGAACAGAGAGAGTTAAGAAAGCGAGGAGATATATGTAGCTGGGAATTTCCATGGCAAGATCAATTTAACCGAAATATCACATCATTATATTATAGAATATTCCTAATCAAATGACGGCGAGAAGATAAGCATTATCTCTGTGTATGACAATCTCTACAGTTCACCGGCTAGTATGTGCTACAACGTTATATCAACAATACGAAAATCGCTTGTATGCCTTCTGATAATGATTTAGTATGCTGGGCATTCTTAATTTGGAAATTTTCATAAATGTCTGAATCCCAAACAGTAGGTTAATATCTCTTCAGTGCTATTGACATATGTCTATAGAAAATATTACTGTCATTCATTAATTCAGCTATTCATTTATTGGGTTATTGAACATTCAAACAAAAACACAGTGGCTGTATGTACATTGTTAATGCTCTCCATGGTGACTTTGACTTCGAAACTAATACGAGTTGTCTGGTATTTTTTTGGGTGGGTGGGTGGGTGGGGGTGGGGGGTTATTCCAGAATTCATGCTGATATTTAGCGCATGATCTCTTGTCTGTTGACCTGAACATCGACAGGGTTCATCTACCAGTACACAAATAATTACAAGGTGATAACTTTAATAAGTAATTTGGCCTAGGTTATCACTACGATTTAAAATGATCGACTGATGGGGTGGTCTTCCGAGAAAATGGTACTGTATCTGATGCAAAATTTGATTTTAAACCAGGGTTTGGTACTTATAATGCCACTCTAGGTCTGCATGGACTAATCTTTTATTATCTTAGTAAGGGACAAAGGCTATATTATTGTTTGGTAGGTTAGTTTAAGGAGGTACTCTACATCGTTATAATGGCTGACTTCCTTTTAAAACATGGTGGAAAATATAAATATTAGCAATATTTGTCTATACATTTAAAAATTCTCACCTAGCTGAGTAGCTCAGTAGGTTAGCTCGTCGACTGCTGAACTGTAGAGCGCGTGTTCGAGTCCAGCAGGTTTTTTTTAAAAATTTTCTCAGATTGCTTTCGACTAAAACTGTATTTTTTGACTAAATGAAGTAAATTTGAAAGTTCAAAATATTGTTGTACATATCCTCCACTTTTCATCCATATCAAATTTCTCTGGTGTAGCATACATCCTTAAAAACGTCATTTGATAGTTTTGATAGAAACAAGTTGTTTTACAAATTAGCCAAAAGTCGTGTCATAGGAAGACATTTTAGCATTATTCGAGATCTTGACAATGAAATCAAACCATGTGTTACATTATTTTTCTATAAATGGTGTAACGCAAGGAGAAACATTCTCTCCATTCCAGTTTTCTCTATACAGTAAAGGGTTTGAAGGTGAACTTTTTTTTCAAATATATGTAAACCAACCTGACTACTAGTAATACATTTAGCATTGTTTCTTTTGATGTATGCAGAAGATGCAGTTATACTGTCAAAGTCAAACGAGGGGCTTCAGGGTATTTTTTGCACGCTTTATGCGATAGTTGGAATATTGAGGTCAATGTTGGGGAAAACAATGATTGTTGTACATGTATTTCGAAAAGGAATATTTATAGTATGGAAGCAATTGAAATTGTGAGGAGTTTCGATTATTTAGACATGCCTCTTAGTTTCATTGTTAACTTTGATAAGACACAAGAATATTAGCTCAACAAGGTAGCAAGTATGTGCTTGGTATACCGATA
This sequence comes from Ostrea edulis, assembly GCF_947568905.1. Classification (NCBI taxonomy): domain Eukaryota; kingdom Metazoa; phylum Mollusca; class Bivalvia; order Ostreida; family Ostreidae; genus Ostrea; species Ostrea edulis. The sequence goes on along the minus strand of NC_079164.1, from coordinate 16,357,322 downwards.
CTATAACATGTAAATATAACGTTTTGAATATAAAGAAAATGCTAAAAGTCTTTGATATAATTTATGTTACATTTGTTTTCAATAATGGAATTGAAGTATAGTTTTCACACACGAAAGGATATTGAGAAGGTTCACACTAGTTTTTAAAATGACAATAAATTTACGAATTTCATGTCAAATTTTATGATTTGTACGGAATTGGGTCGTGTACCTTTCAAAATACATAGAAAATGACGTATTCTGAAGTATTCAGTTAACATTTTGAATACTCGTATATTGATAAATTCATATAAAGAAATATATTACATGTATGTCTATTTACATCATAATTCACGAGTATCTAATGTGAAACATATAAATGCTACATATTGTTCTCTTGGTTTCAATCATTTCTGGTATTCATTAAGTGTTAAGAATTCCAACAGTACTACTCTAGCATATCTGAAATCTGAAGCAGCACAAAACAATGGCAACAATCAAGCACGGTCCTATATTATATCACCTTATATTAGCAGACTTTCCAGTTTCTGATGGAACACCGTTTTTCTCCGAATTTAGTGCACGCCTTTACAATTTTTAGCTGTCAGCCCCGTAAATTTCCCGTTTCTTGCAAGGTCACTCGAAGGGAAAAACAAATTAAAAAAAAAAAACACGACAAACTTCTACATTTTGAATATACAAGAGCTCAAACATTACTTCAGTTTGCAATGTAAAACTCTCCGTAAAATTGTCATTAAGGTTGCGTTTTAGAACTACCTCTACGTGTATCGTCTGCACCGAAAGTATTGAGGGACAAGCAAATTTTGAAATCATGTGACCAGTGTGTAAACTCAGAATAAAACGGTGTTCCGTTAGTAATTAGTAAGTCTGCGATCAGCGAGAAATAACTGAAGGGTGCCCGCTGTATTGTTCATAAAATGTTGATTATCATGAAATGAGTATTGTTTACACTAAACATTTAAAAAGTTTTTCAAAAAAGGAAAATAATTGTGGGAGTCTAGTATGTGCTTATAAACGAGCAAAATGATCTTGAATTTGATCTTTTTGCACTTAAACGTTCAAGAGTTAGCTGTTTCAAATAGAAACTTGTTATAATAAATGATTAATATCCCAAATAAATGTATAAATGAAATATTTATTTAATATTCATCAGTTAGACGATACATCATTGAAGTTGATACAGTTCGGTGAAAAAGTAAAGATAACGAACAGTGTGATCAATCTTATAATACAAAATAAATTAAGAGTAGGGCGAACACGGACCCCTAGACACACCAGAGGTGGGATCAGATGATATTTCCGTACTGGTGAAATGATAATAAAAATTTTGATCTATGACTTATAATAGTGCAGAAGGTGCAAACTTGATATGAAGAAATCTATCCAGTTTAACTCTGGAAGAGGAAGAACGTAAAAAAAAAAGCAACAACCCGAAATGAAATAAGTTTCTGAAGTTCTTTCCGAATCTTTATCTGCCCAACTGCATATATTGAACAAATTTTAACACAACAATGGTGGTCAGCAACATCAAAATGCCGGGGCCTCTGTACCGTTCTTCGCCGGATCTTGAAGTCAGAGCTGAAATTGAAAGTGAACATGATAAAATAAAGACTTTTTTCTTGTTTCTGTTTCACGTGTTGGCGTGGCAGTAAAAATTATGATGCATTGACAGAGAACGTTAGGATATCTTCAAGTGAACTGAAGTATTCAAATTTACAGAATTTGAAAAAGGAAAACACAAACGCGGCTTGGTAGAACTCTTTGGGTCATTACTCACCATACTGACATATGTAGGAGTACGTGAGGTACTTATTGGTACAAGGCACGTCATACCACTTAAATCTATAGTCGACACGCATCACTGCGCAGTCATCCAGGTCAGAATCTTGTGAGTGTTTCGGCGCCTTCGTTCCCTGACCGTTCTGCCAGTTGGAGTACGTCATATTTCTTTCACCTTATCGAAACATTGGTATAAACATCTTAATAATTGTCTGAATTATGTTCATACCATGAGGAAAATAATATTTTAAATATACATATGTTTTTTGGCGGTTTTGTTTTTTGAAATCAATTGATCAGAGAACCGGTCGCGGTACTCTAGTGGCTAGGGCTCTCACTTCCACACAGGAGGTCCCGGGTTCGATTCTCGAACCTGGCAGCTGTGTCAAACTTCAGTCCTTTAACATACATTTAGACCTTTCCAAGCATCCTGTATCAGAAGCGAAAGTCGTTGGTCTTTTGTATGTAAACTTTGAACATTGGAGGTCCCGTGTCAGGTTTTTAATAGAATAAAAAATGTAGGCGTGGTCACGATACTCAAAGAACTTTCATGGCTGTGTAGCGAGGAGTTTTGTGTATGTGAGCGGATCTACATGTAATATCTAATTTTAATTAGATGGACGTAATCGTAAACTACACTGTATATGATTGTATATTAGAAATGGATATTCTGAATCTTTATTCATTGGTAGACACGGATCTTATAAATTTTAATAAGATTCATGTCTATCAATGAATGAAGATTTTAACAGAATAGTTTTGTACTTTACTACAAATGTAGGGTGTTTTCCTTTTACATATAAGAATGTCAATAGTATCATGAAAGTAACTGAACCAACAGATTTCTTCTTAATTGTTTAGATTTAATGTTACTACGAGGGTTGTCCCAAAATGTCGTAGACAATGTTAATACCTCATTATATTCATTAAAAAAAACAACATCATTTTGTGATTCTTTAACTTACGACAAGCGAAGGATACTGAGGACCTATTCTAACCCGGATCCCCACGGGCCAAAAAGTTTCATAATGATATCTTTCTTCATGATGACAAAGAACACAAATGAAAAACATACATGTATGTCTACAGCGGTCGGCGCATAAACTTTTATCTTTATCCATGACGTTCTTTATCTTCAGTATTTCGTGGTCGTTATATTTGGGGGTGGGGGGGGGTGGGGGGGGGGGTGGGGGGGGGGGGTGATGAACCCTCGTACATTTGTGTTTGGTTAATGTTCAAGTTACATTCTAAACTATTACCATAATTATGTATGGAATGAAGTGTTCTAAAAGTGGATTGATGTCGATTAACCAATCAAATTGTGTGTTACATGTACATACAAAATCAAATTAGAACTTGATTAAAGGCATTTTCTTCACAACATACACATACAGGAAAAAAATTATTATCTTGCAGTCTGATGGGCCTAAAAATTGCCCTTAATCAAAGATTCATTTCATGAATAATAGAATAAAAAACTATGTTGAATTTATTCTCCAAACATTGCCCTAAGCTAATCTGTTACAGCATAGTACTTTTTCTTCAGATTATGAAAAGTTGTCTTATTCAAGAGTTGTGTTCATAATGAGGCATACGGTAGAGACAATCAGAGATTAGTCATTTAATTAAAGGTGTTACTTAGCTTTATATTGAATAATAAAGAGTAAATGAAATTGGGGTCTAAATGTTCAGATGGTCTACATAAAACGTAAAGAGGTTAAAAGAAATTTCCACTATAAAATTTTCCTGATGACAAGGTATACAGTGGTTGTAGCACCTGTATCATGAGTAATATTTACTTATTGATGTTACACAGTTATGTCAATCCCGTGGGGATCCGGGTTAGAATAGGTCCTTAGTACCACTTGCTTGTCGTAAGAAGCGACTAAATGGGGCGGTCCTTCGGATGAGATAGCAAAAACCGAGGTTCCGTGTCACAGTAAGTGTGGCACGATAAATATTCCTCTCTACTCAAAGGCAGTTGGCACCAAGCATAGGCCTAAATTTTGCAGCCCTTCATCGGCAATGGTGACGTCTCTATATGAGTGAAATATTCTCGAGAGGGACGTTAAACAATATACAATCAATCAATCGTATGTCAATACTTACCGGCCACCCATTCCCACTGTGATTCTGTGTCTTTATCGGAGGCGCCAATCCAGAACCCAGTTTTCTCCATCTTCTGTGACATCAGAAAGTGTTCTAGGAACCGTTGTATACCCTCTGTCCTGATCTGGACGAGGTCCCCGCCATCACTAAGGCACCGGTTCCGCGCTACTTCCCAGTTCGTGTGATTAAAGTTGATCTGCAGACAGGCGGAGCTATATGTAACAAGGTTTTGCGGAAGCAAGTCCTCTGGGCAACCAGCGGGTCGGTCATCAGACACCACGTGCCCTGTAGATAAGCAACACCTGGTAATTATCCGGAAGTAATACAAACCATTGGTAACTTTGTGTATAACATTTTTATATTGCAAGACCTTATTTTCACGTGCATGATACAATGATGTTGTTACTCACGAGACAACTTTCGCGATGAACAGGGAGCTCGCGAATTTGAGGCCCGCTCGTGCCATGACCGTGTCAAACCTAAGATGTTGATATAGGTAGTGATTTCTCCCTTGTCAAAGGCTCCGCATTAGGGAGTGAGAATCACGGGTCTTTCGGATATGACCTTATAAATGGACGCCCCGAGTCGCGACAGGCGTTGGCACGATAAAAACCCTCACTGCTACGGCTCTGAGCGCTAAGCATAGGTCTAAATTTGTGGTACTTCACCTACAGCTGGTGACATCGTAATAGGACTGAGAATCTTTCGACGAGACGAAAAACAAACAAACATACATCTCCGGGCGCTCAACACAGTTTACTGGTATAGACTATGTATCAGTGGCAGGTGTCCCTCCCGTACATAAACAAGGCTGCAAATCACGTGGGCGCTCAATAGACCCTTGGAGACCTTTGTATAAAACGTCCGGTACTCCATCTGGTGCTTAATGCACTCCAGGACCCCGTTTCAACAGATCCCAGATAACTTGTTGATTAACAAATTCTTGAAATATTTGTTTGTGTGTACTAGCAAATGTACACAATCCTTCTCAAGATTTATACCTAGTATATTACAGCTATTATTGTGTAATTCAGCTAATTACTGCTAGTGCGTTATTTCTTCATGCAGAATTAAATACTCGTATATACTTCAGTGACTTACCTGGTAATAAACAAGGTAATAGGCACACCAACACACAGTTAACGATCTTCATGTCGTCAAAATAAAAGTTAGCGTAAAATGTACTTCTTACGAACTGAATACTGAACATATACTGAATAATTATGTACAGATATAACAACATATATATACCATAATTTAATGTAAACTTCCTTTTTAACACAATAACGAATTTATTTACCCGAATAATTCCCGATTAGATTAGATTCGGTACATGTAATTGTGAGCTTGACACAATCACCGTCCAATAATTACAGATAATCATTATCACTAAATATTTATTGATATAGATAATGATATACATTTATATATGTATTAGTGTGTAAGTGGTTTCTACATACCATTCGAGAATTTTCACCATATAGGAATGTCACAGCTCTTGGTGAAGTGTCACAGTTTAATGTATTCATGACGCTTAAGGTAGCTCACTACATTAAGACTTGTACATTTTATGACAGTAAGTCACAAGATGTTTGTGAAATTTATCAATCTATTGTTTGTCTATCTGCGTAGCTCAGTGGATAAGGTATCCGGTTTATTAATACGGTATTCATAATCTGCCATTATCTTTTTTAAAAACGTTGATATTTAATAAAAATAAAATTTTGAAAATAATGTCTTTCTCTCCAAAATTGCATATTGTGTGCCTTTTTAACATATTGAGGATTTTGAACGAGTGCTTATGGCATATGAAATTGATGAGATGAGTTGCCAGTTTTAATATTTCCTGAGCCTTGGCGAGGGAAATATTTAAACCCGGCAACGAATTTCATATGCCATAATCACGAGTGTAAGATTCTATTTATCACACAACGTCCACTTCTTTGCATCAACCGAAAAACGATAAAAATTGAAGGATATTTCCAACTTGTATGATTTCGTGCAAACCATAAAGAGTTGTTTGTCACCGGAAGTACTCAAATCTCGCGTCATCTCGTTTGCGAGTTTACAGCCCCTATAAACGCATATCTTACAGCGTGGTTGCCTTTCATTTCATGTGATTGTTTTCATTTCGAGGTCAGCCTAGCCTCAATGCATCGTCTGAAAAATGTCCTTGGGTGCAAGAAATAAGATCTAAAGATAAGCATGTTAACGTGATAGCTATATTGTTTTAATCTTAAAGGCATAGGGTCTAAGATATTGGTAAAATTTTACATGTTCCAAAAAGGTGGCGAAATTAAAGATTATAACTAGAAAATCACAAAGAGTTCTTCAGAATGTTTACAAACACATTGGATACGATAGCAATTACAAAATATTTCCCTGTTCTCATTTGCCTAAACTGGTACCCTGTTGACTTCACATCTCTTATGTCTGTGTGTAGCCAATCGGCGGGGTGCCAGTTTAATATATTGTCCTCCAGACAAACATTTTATATAGGGCTAAAACGTCAAAATGACTTCAATTTCAAAGCGTTGCAGCTATAGATAACTTATAATTAATAACGAATTTGTTTTTTGGTTTTTTTTAGTTCTTCTTGCAAAATATTATGATGTCCTTTTTGAGATCAAAGATAAACCCTATGCCTTTAAAAGTGGTGTCATATATTACAATAACAAATATTTACATTTGCCAATGCACTTCCTTATATGACAGTACTAATGAAATTGATGTTCAATTTCGTGTGACATGAATTTGGTCATGTGATCAGTTTGTTCTTGCGTATGAATACAATCACCGCTTCAAAAGTCAGTTCCTGTATTTTCACCTGGCTTCTCGCTTATCAATGCAGTGGGGGATTTAGACCACCCCCCTCTCGCCACAAATTTAAATAATAGAAATAGTGTGATTAAAATTCCAGATTGGCACCCAAAATGGCTAAGCATTTTGACTAATACTTGACTTTCACACAAACCCTTTCGTAAACCCTGGATCCGCCACTGCAATGACATTATAACAGAAACAAACGCAGCAGGATATTTATACAGATTTTATTTTGTAAACAAACAAGAATTTCATCAATTTATAAAAGAGAGACATTAAACATATATCGTTCTGTTATTTCATTTTATACAGTTTTAAATACCGTCTGCAACTTCTGCATGGCGAATTTATAAAATAAAGTTCTATGATATTGGAAGCGAAAACATGTAGGCAGAGTTATAAGCCTACATGTATTTACTTCATGATGATAAGTTAACCTGTTGTTTCCTGCAACTTCCATCAGGACTATGACTCGGCATGATTATAAGCGAGGCTGGTTTCGAGGCTCGAAAAATTTACGTTCATGTCAGGGTACCGGTGCGAGTCTTCATTAAAATCCTACAACAGAAATCTTTCAAGTGAGCAAACACTCCGTCAGTTCGTTTTTATTTTATTTTACACACACTGAAGGTAAATAAAAGACGCAACCTACCTACACTTGGTCTAAATTTTTCCTACTAGCTGTCTTGAATCGTCTCCTGCATAGCTACAACCGCGAGTCCTAACGATGAACATACCATTGTTTCTTTCCAAAACCCTGACTAAGAGCTTAACGTTAACTTGACCCATCATATCCATCATCAAATCTCTCAGATCCTTTGAATTTCTGTCAAAATCTGTGATCAACTATTGCGTTTTCAACTAAGTAAGCTAGACCGACGCCAGTTTCTCCATCGCTGATCGCGACCAAATCACACCACGGATGTAGTTTACTCCGCTCTTCTTGTCGTCATTTCAGTTAACTTTACGCTCTAAATTACCTTTATTTTTACACATGTTTCGTCTTTTTCTTTCAACATTTTCAATTAAATATCTATATCTTATATTCTCTTTGATATTGTTCCTAATAAAACTCTTACGAACTATATTTTGTGTTTTACGATCGTTATTTTGGTCATCTGCTACATAACCATGGAAGCTCGGTAAGAACACAAATCAAAACAGAAAATAAAAATATAAGAAATAAAATATCATTTTTGAATGTTATTGGGATATGACATGAAGTTGGTACGTGATCAAATCTACTATAACGCCCTTCGGGCGTTATAGGATTTGATCACGTGACCAACTTCATGTCATATCCCAACAACATTCAAAAATGATATCTTATTTCTTAAATGAAACAGGAATAATTTTGATAGACTTGAATAACGTTTGTATCTATGTCAGCACGCGCAATTTTGCGTTCTCACTTTGTTATTGTTTGACGTCATCTGCTCCGTCACGGTTTGGGGAATTTAAAAACTTAGCCTGTCGCTTGAACTTTCTGTTTCAAAGTCAATGCCGCTTATTTTCACTTTAAAAAAAGCAAACTGCTCTTGAAACAAATTTGGTCCGCCGCGGTGGTCTAGAAGTTAGAGCGTTTGCCCCGCATGCGGAAGTCCGGGGTTCGAATCTCGGTCGCGACAAACCTAAGTCGTTAAAACAGACAGTGACAGTTCCATCGCCAAACGTTTGGCATCAGGTGTGAATGTCACGGGTCCTCAGAGATGACCTTAAAACCGGATGTCCCGTGTAACAGCAGGCGTGCCATGCTAAAGAACCCTCATTGCTGAATGGCCGTAAGCGCCGAGCATAGGCCTAAATTTGAAGCCCTTCAGGTGCCGGTCTTGGTGACGTCTCCATATGATTGAAAGATTCTCGCGAGAGACGTTAAACAAGATATAATCAATCAATCATGAAACAAATTTGGTTACAATTGCTTGCCCGTTATCGTCAATTTTAATAGATTCACTTACTTCAAATGATGTCATGTTGTTTTGTTTATGTGGCACATGAATCAATGTGATTGACCTACATGATTTTTAACCTTTGCAACGAGTTTATATCGTTTTTCCGAACCCGCGTCATCAACCCGGAAGTATTACTGCTGTGTGATAAATATATATTATTACTACAGTAACTTGATCCGAAGAGTCGGATCACGTCGAGTTGACAGGCGCGAAGCGTCGAGTTTGATCTGATGATCCGCGCCTGTCAACGATTATATCGGAATAAAAGTAGGGGAGAGAGAGAGAGAGAGAGAGACAGAGAGAGAGAGAGAGAGAGAGAGAGAGAGAGAGAGAGAATTAATTATCAATACCCCTATCTATTTCTTGTTTCTTGTGCTACAGTAAATAAAAAAAATTCTCAATATTTTGAATGAAAATTACACATCGTATTCTGAATAAGATATAACTTTTCAGTTTAATTCTTAGTGAAAATTTTATTTATATTAGCCTCTATGTGCAAACAGCAACATATCTCAACGTATTTTTGGTCTATGATTATCAAAGACATTTTCAGTAAAATTTGATAGGGTAGGATGTTGTTTTAATATTGGTTTAGAAAGAATCAGGGGTGTGATTTTTCCTCTTTTCAGAGGAAATCCTCCGATTTGCTCAATTTTCGAAAAAATTAAAACTCTGGATTTGATCTAAAGTGGCAGAAAATGATTTTTTTTTTTTTAGATAGGGTGAGGTGTTTTCCTCCCTTTTTGGCCAGTTTCCTCTGATTTCTGAGGAATTCAGTCACACCCCTGAAGAATCCAGGCTTGAGATCAATCATTGATACTGTTTGTAATGCAGAGCTGTAAATTCTTACTATTTAGATAACAATTTTGTCTATGTCATAAACTATATACTTTCCCCCTATAATAGCTCTAAAACTTCATTGTTATTTCGGATTTCCAACATTTCGGTTGAGCATCACTGAAGAGACATTATTTGTCGAAATGCGCATCTGGTGCATCAAAATTGGTACCATATAAGTTTTACATTATGACCCCTGGGTCGAGGCCTCTGCTGGTGGACTGTTAGACCCCGAGTGTCTTTACAGCCCAGTAGCTAAGTACTTCGTTACTAGCTTGATTGATTGATTGTTTGATGTTTTCCGCCACACTCAACAATTTTTCAGTTATCTGGTGGCGCCCAGTTTTTATTGGTGGAAGAGAGAACCCAGATACAGTGTGCCTGGGAAGAGACCACTGACCTTCCGAAAGTACACATACCACAAGAGACCTGTATAAAATGAAAAAGTAAACTTATCTTGTATCGGATTGAAGAGTATAAGTAGCTGACAGTTAATAAGCAACAATACATGTATATTACAGTTGTTCACCATATCACCTTTACCATCCTCTAGCGTAAGCCCACAACAAGGGCAGCGATCAACCATGTACCCTGTTATATAACAAATATTGAATGATAATTATAAATATGTGCTAAGTAAAAAGTTAAAACCAAACTATCTCAAATCATTTAAAACAAGCATTATTAAACTTACCGTCAAACAACAAGAAGAGTAGAACCTACTTCCGACCTTTTTCTCTCAACATCTTCTGTACGTATATTCAGGAGAGATTCTCTTTATCTTTCTGTATACTAGATAAGGATTATAGATTCATAAGATGTTAATTGCTTCAGTATAACATATTGCGGTACCTAATGTACATTATTGTAAAAATACTTCAGTATCACTACCTACCATTAAACAATACACCCCACAACTACAGCCATCTTTCTGCTTTGAATGTTCTTTCACTTCCAATATCCATTGATCACCTAGAAACAGGTTTCTTCCCATGTAATTTCTGTAAATAATAAATGGTGAGGATCTCATATTGATGATACACTTTAAGACAAACTGTAAAGTTTTCACAACAGAGGTTAAGTTAATTTTTTATCATTAGAGAAGTGCATCTATAAATATATAATGTATGTGCATTGTAAATATGGAACCTTGTTTGAAATTATTATTCATTTATTTATTGCATCTCTTAATCATCATTTCATTGATTAAAACATGAATAGATAGAGATTTATAAAAGAAAAAATAACTTGTGTATGGGTATACCTCCAGCCATTGAGAACTTGTCTACACTGAAATGCAGTCTCTCCAAGAGGATTATAAAAGTAGACTGTGAACGTCTTTGGTTCAATTATTGATAAAATAAATGAAATGAAATCTACAGTATAGATAGAATGAAATCTATAGTCTAGATGTCAACTAATAACACGGACACTTCAAAAAGTGTAAGCAGTATAGTAATGTCAGTGCATTTTCTATCAACGTGTCTTCGAAATGAATTTGTGAAACTTGCCACAAGGTCCCAATGCCCTCGCCAATGATGGAGTCATATTCCATAGCACGACCACGACACTGAAGGTAAATAAGACATAAATGATTTAATTTTGGTAACTGACATAAATTCACAGATCAATGTCTTTTGAGACAACATCAAAATTATGTAGTTTTGTTTGAATGTGAGTTGTTCTAATTCAAGACAGTTATACCCTTTTTTATTGAAGACTGAGCATGATCATTGATGATACTTGTCATCTTAAATGTATCCATATATTTCACTTTCTTTCCTCTGTCCCACTCTTTCTGAGTTATGTATGGCAGGTATGCATCAAGTACCTATCAATGCATAAGTCTTAATCAGGACATGAATTATATCAAAGCATAAGAGACTGGTAATACAGCATGCGCAGAGTCTATAGACGATTACCAGTCGTCTTACACGAACCATTTCGCAATATAATGTGAGTGAGTAACAGACCAACTGGCAATATGAATGTTTTCCACAAGCAACACAATATATAACATGAAAACCTGATCCGTCAACCAGTTTGGACTCTTCAGAGACTTGAAATCAACATTAGTGACATTATATCCATAAACTCGAGCTTTGATATAATTTGATGTAATTTTTTTATCCCATATCTTCATGAAGATGTTCCTGTCTATAAGGGAATCAATCCAGCAACTAGAGTCATATCTAAGTTATTTTAAAATTGGAGAAGTACTCTGAACGCATTTGCATTTGGCTGTGTACTCCATGCAGTAACTTTCATGGAAAGCAGTTACCACTAAATCAAGTACGGCTAAATGTTTTGCACATATACATTTTTATGTAGCACATTTACAAAGCGCTAAATCCAATCTACGCTGAATTGTTGAAAAAACAACAACATACAATTGGCGTCAAATATAGTACCTGTTACATATAAATGTAACATATTTACGTTAAATTATTAAAGTCCATTTAACCATTTTATGAATCAATATCAGTATAGTGTTGAGCCGGTTCACCCGCTTCCCATCGCACATTCTTTTTAACACTCTTCTTGGAATCCCTTAGAATTTCAGATGAGAAGATAAAATATTTCAGAAAAATGTGCATGAAGTTTTAGATAAAGTAAGGAGGTGTTCAACTGTTTGACTTCACGAGATAATGAGCTTAGAGTGAGGAAAAGTATTCATTTGTATGTATCACGTTAATATTTAATTCATAATACTACCAACGGCATTTACATTAAAGAAAAATTAAATCCTTTATGAGACATATTGAATCATAAGCCATCTGCAATAATACGTATGTCATTTGAAGTCATTTTATGATTTTCATAAAATGGTCTATATCATGATATATACATGTATGTATATAGAAATCAAGAATTACTATCCAAGAATTATAGCACTAGAGTAAACTGTTGACACAGGCATTATTAGAATTTAAAATGTCAAAATCTATGTCTTACCTAGAGAAATAATCTTCCCATTCTGCCAAGGCTTCCACACATGCTCTTTCAGCGGTTTGTCTATGTTTTCCTTCTCAAAATTTCTTTTCTCCACTGAAGAAAATGTATAAATAGAAAATTATTCATTGATGTATGCATACTATAAATTGAATTTTTCTCCCTGGAAAGGTAAATTCACCATTACAAAGCTTATGTAGAATTAAAATTGACATTCTGAATTTCTGTGAATTTGTCATCTCTCTTGGGCAATGCGATTCAGAAATGGTCTTCAATGTCTGAATATGGTCAGCTTCACAGTATTCCTCAAGTAGTGTCACATCAATTTGAGATATTGTATCGGTAGAAGTTGCAGCTTTTTTTTTTTGTGGCCTGGAATATGAGGGCCTCCCATTCAGTTCTTGGTATCTGACTTACCATATCTGCATAACAAACCATTCCATATACCTGTAAGTTAGGTAAAGTAATAGCTTACTGGAAATTATTTCTTTTCTTTCGTTTTTATTTTTTGAAGGAGAAATACCTGCAACACTCTCTAGTATTGATTGTGGAACACTATAATGGCCATCAATTATGATTTCTTCGTCTTTGTACCATGACCTGCTTTAGGACTAAAAATAGGTCAAAATGTTTCCTTTACAGATATTGCAACCTCTCAGAGAAATACATAATCAGTTTACATGCCCGATAGATTGGAGCACCATGACCTACTTTAAGGTGGTACTCTACATCATCATAATGGCTAACTTCCTTTTAAAACATGTGTGAAAGTATAAATATCAGCAATATTTATCTATTCATTTCAAATATCACAGCTTAGCTGAATAGCTTAGTAGATTAGCACGTCGACTGCTGAATTGTAGATCGCGGGTTCGAATCCAATAGGAGTTTTAATTTTTTGGTCAGATTGTGTTCTACTTAAACTGCATTTTTTTTTACTAAATAAAGTAAGTTTGAAAGTTTACATTTCAAAATATTGTTGCACATATCCTCCACTTTTCAGCCATATCAAATTTTTCTGTAGTAGCATTTCTCCTTAAGGCTTTTCTATTCAAAATGTGTATGATGTAAAACTTATACGGTACCAATTTGATGCACCAGATGCGCATTTCGACAAATAATGTCTCTTCAGTGATGCTCAACCGAAATGTTTGAAATCCGAAATAACTATGAAGTTTTAGAGCTAAATATAGCCAAAAACAGCGTGCCAAAAAAGTGGAGCCAAATTCGTCCAAGGATAAGAGCTATGCATGAGGGAGATAATCCTTAATTTTGAAATGAATTTCTAAATTTTATAACAGCAATTAAATATACATCCGTATTTTCAAGCTAGTAATGAAGTACTTAGCTACTGGGCTGTAGAGACAGTCCACCAGCAGAGGCCTCGACCCAGGGGTCATAATGTAAAACTTATATGGTACCAATTTTGATGCACCAATGATACCAATGATATCAATTCAGAGTGCATAATGGGCTTACGGGTTGACTTTTATTGTCTGACGGGCGTATGCTGTACCGTTTGCAGCACTCTTGTTATCATATTTGATGGCAAAATCCAGTTGTGAAAGACGGATACACCGGAAACTTCTTTACAAATGGATGAGTTGTCGAGAAAATGCACCAATAGTCAAATAACCAGGTTAGTAACTCGAAATTCTCGGAGATCTTATGATCTTGCATGATTTTGACTATGGATAACTCCGTTTACCTGAGAGTTGGGCAAACACGGACCCCTGGATATACCAGAGATGGGATTAGGTGCCCAGGAGGAGTAAGCATCCCTTGTTGACCGATCACACCCGCCGTGAGCCATATATCTTGATGAGGTAAACGGAGTTATTCGTAGTTAAATTCAGTGTAACAAGAACGGCCTAACAATCGGTATGAAAGGCATCAGACAGCATTGACCCAATGATAGGTTGTATTGTCAATTGACTGTCATTATAACGGCCTTAGAATTTTCGAATTTTGCCTTTAAACGATACTCTTGAAACCCCTGCACTATCAATTTGTTTGTCAGTAGCCTTTGCATATCGAATCAGTTGAAAAATATAAACGTATGTAGTTGATAATGGAATATTGCTACATAAATATTGGAAGTTGACGATGGAGAAGCTGAAATCATATCGTTTGTCATAAAGTTAGCTGTTAGTTTGCCGTTAATATGTATTTTCAATAAAATATCTAAGTACGAAGCAGATGTGAAAGACTTGGTAGCGTCTTTTTGAGTTTACAGGGATATATCGAATCTACATGTTAATGAAAATAATTATTGTTAATACATAAAACGTCGTCGATATATATAAATGCCGAGTTGAAAGCTACAGAAAGATATATTTTCTTCTCATGTAGAAGGTTTTCAATAACCCCTGTTTCATAAGAATATAGAAACAGGTCAGCTAACAAAGGAGTACAATTCGTGCCCATGAGAATTCCAACAGACTGTTAGAAGACCTGATCACCAGAGTACGAAGATCATGTCAATAAGAAACATGTAAGTTGATCGTGTCATGTTTGTTCCTAGTTTCATGCCCTTGAACATATCTGCTACATGATTTGTAAACGTGGGTATATCAATTACATGTACAGTGTACTATGGCCTTAACTGAATCTTTTGCATAACTTTGTACTCCATACTAGATTCACACCTTGTGTTGACAAACCAATATATGTAATTAATGACTCGAGAAAAGAAATCAAGACAAAACAAAATCCATATGCAGTGTAATTTAAAACACATGTAGACACCTACTGTCATATCATATTCAATAGGAAATTAATTTCAATCAAATTAACAATCCAGTAATTAAGATAAATTGTAAGTTACATATATTTTTAGACATCATGTAATGAAACAAATTTAGATGGCAAATTAATCGGGATTTTATAGTATGACAGGACCCAAAGTTACAGAGAAACAAATACTGTCTCACCATAGACATTTCACATGTCACTAAACATGTGAAATGTTGTTGGTGAGACAGTTGGACACACGGATAGGCAGACAGGACATATATGTATCTACAACGTATTCACGAAGTGGATTTATTCTTTTGCTGGTCGCTTAAAATTCATGATGTTATAATCATAAAATACAAAGTATATGCAGTTAACCGAGGGGAATTTGGCTAAAATTGATAGACACATCATAGTATTACTTTATACAGCATTATATGCACAGTAGTATGTTGTAATTTGTTTTCAGTTTGTACAAATGTAGTTTTAAAAACAGCACAAATGAAGAATACATCAGGGAAACACGGGGACTTTGTTTTAATTAAAATTTGTGAATTCTTTATCCTATAATGATCACGCCGTCTTGAACACCTTGTTGTGTAGAGTGTGCAGTGGTTTGACCGTGATAACTGTGCTTCGTGACCTGTTGATTGTCTCCTATGACGTGTTGACTGTGTTCTGTGACGTGTTGGCTGTGCTCTGTGACGTGTTGACTGTGCTCTGTGACGAATATCTCTCGTTCCTCTGTCGTGGGGTTATTGGGTTGTTCGTTAGTGGTATTTTTGTTTGTCAGCAATGGAAATTTCTGGGTTATCTCATGAGAATGTTTTGCCGTTAAAATAGACAGGAATGTAGATGTTTTTAACGATGACACTGAAGGCTTTGTAAGCAGCGCTGTGGGTGATGTTGTAGTTAGTAGAGTTGTTGTTGTTGTTGATGGCGTTGATTTGAAGTTATATGTAACTAACGGTGTTGGATGTGAAATACTTGTTGTAGTTGAAAGTTTCGCTGCTCTTGTTGTTTGGGGTATTTCTACAATACATTCAAAGGTATTACGTATAAAGCAAAGTCTAATAGATGTTCCAATATGATTGTATTAGATCTTTTTTTATATAGCTGACTTGTAGCGCCATCCAAGACATAAAAGTACTAAAATTAAAATAAAAGCTTGATATTATAAATGCATTGAAGAAAGCCGTCATGGTTATTCCACGGCTATTGAATCTTATTTACTGGTACGGAGCGTTTTCAAAAAAAACCAACAACATGAAATTACATTAGACATCATCAAAATACATACATGTACCACATATAACAGGATATAAATATCTATCAGTATAATATTTATGTATCTATTGTGCAAATAAAATTAGCTGATAGGCAGACAAACTTATGTATAAACATTTCCATTTAAGAGCTAGTTCTAAATTATATCTACTTAAAACCCTGCTGGACTACCAAACTATGTATGGCGTAGACATATGCAGGATTATCAAATTGGCAGATGAACGCGTAGAAATAGCGTGATTGATTTTCAAACTGAGAGATGCATGGGTAGAAATAGTTGCTGGATTAGCAAATTTGCAGATATGTGGGTAGAAGTAGCGTGCTGGATTACCATATTGACTTATGTATAATTATTGTGCTGGATTGCCATATTGACTTGTATTATAGGGTTATTGAACTTATATTGGTGAATATTGGCACGAGTTGGCTGTCAAAATGCACGAGCTTGCGAGTGCATTTTGACAGCCATCGAGTGCCAATATTCACCTATATAAGTTCAATAACCCTTTTATTATATAGCTAAAGTGTTTAGTTGTTAAATTATATCCCTTTTCACTCAAACTACTCCAAAATAGACAAGAATTCATCAATATTGGCATCTAAGATGAAGGTGTGCAATATCGGCATGCATTTCTTAACTGTTCAATATTTAACCCGTCGTTAATGCATGAAGCAAACTGATTTTGTAAATTGGGACATCATAATTTATGTACAGTAAAACATTTTACTTAAGTAAATATCAAATACCGGCTCTGTCAGATTCGGAGGACCGTCGTCTACCATTTTGGCTTGTTTACGTCGTTACGGTAACGTCAATATTGAACGCTCATACTCGGAATGTTTCGGGCGCATATAATTTACGCAATGCAAAGTTAGCGTTCAATAAATTATCAGGATATTGAACGCTAACATTCTTTAGATTTTACGCAGATTTTATAATAGACTATTTATTAGCTATATAATAAACTAGGGTATTGACGTATGTTTGGGTAGTAGTAGCGTGCTGCGTTACCAAATTGGCAGATGTATGGGTAGAAGAAGGCTATCCCGCTGTGACAGGGGTAGTCATGCCACATGAAATTATCATCCACTTTTAGTAGTCCACAGTCCTCCGTCCCTCCCCCTGGAATCAACAAAAACCCAGTTTGATGCGGTCCTTGGTGAGGGCTCCAGTTGTCATACGTCATAGTCTTCTCGCCTACAATACGTTTGGAAGTTTCATTCTACACATCAATACATTTTAGCTTATAAATATGTTAATACGCAAGACTTGAGATGCCTCCAGGATCCGAGCCATTCCCCTATAAAGAATTCTGGCACGTACAGTACATGTCAGTGTAAGACGCGAAACAATTTCTTCCAAGCAGGGTATGGGGGAAATGAGCATCACTGCATAGATAAATGTACGCAGCAAGTTTCTTACATGCAGTTTCATCACCGAATTTGATTAATATGCAGAACAAAGAAGTAAATGCAATACGTGTAAATATCCAGTCATGTTATTTCGTTGTTCGTAAATACCGTATCTAGGATATTGCTTGCAAACATGATATTGATTATGTTTTCGTTTTAGTAAAAAAAAAAAAAAAAAAAAAAATTCGACGGCTTTCCATATTTTTGTCGTCCTTCATACTGACTGTAGGTGCATAAGCTTCTCGAAAAATAAACTTGAGTGGAAATCTGGAATTCAAATTTGACATCTCATATCAAAGAAAGCTGAATCGTAAGTTAGAGATTTTTTTCGAGAAATCCAAACCAGAGGAACATTGGATGTATTTAAAGCTGACATGAATTAATAAATATAGTATAATTCTATATGTCCGCCATATTTCTCTGCTAATCCGCCATATTAGTTGAATTTACTATTGTTATATGTATCAGGGTTCGCATGGTATATAAGGGAACGAGTTTTGCTACGCTTCACTTCACATCAGTGTCTTCGATTTACCAGTGCGGGTAGCTTCAACAGGTAACACGTACATCTCCGATACTAATTTATAGGACATCAAGAAGAAATGAAATCACGTTTTGAAACACCACGCAGTGCTCAAAATTACAATAAACATATCGTACAGTAGTAAATCATTCTAAAAGCTTTGGATAAATAAATATAGAATGCCTTTTCTTTACGTGAATGTGCGTACATTTGCAATAAATATGTCAAAACTATACAAAAACGCGGAGAAATATTTCATCTGTTATCTATTGATGAAATGGAAGAAGCAAAGGGTATAAAATCTATACCATTCACAATTACTTCAAGCAAAATGCAAATACATAAATGCTACTGTACGTATAAAGAAGACATGATCATGTATGCTCGCCATGAAAAAGCATCGAATGCGGACGACTATTTACCTGGGTCTACTCGTAATATCTGTAAAGCACCGCAGATGTACGTGTACACTTGTCGAAAATACTCAAAGTAGTAGTAAAACTCCCTTTATTAGCAAATCCATGAAACAAAACGATACACTCCATTTGTATTCCAACAGTAAACAACATTGTCCATTGTACAGACTGCGACACACTTAGCCCGTGCCGATCAGCTATCTTCAATCAGGGGAAGTATCCGAGTAGAATATTTACCCTGTATTGTGCATGAATCCCTATACCGTATGATTTACTTGTCAGAGTATTGCAGATTTATAAATCAGGAAATCATTTAGGCTACATAAATTTTTTGTACACAGATAATTTGCATATACAACACTGTGCGAGTGTATGGGATGAGAGAGAGAGAGAGAGAGAGAGAGAGAGAGAGAGAGAGAGATTCAAACGATAATCTTGTAATAATCGCGCTCTTATAAAAGACGAATAATATAGTTAATTCAATATAAGAGAATAGTAACTCAATATTGCTCTCATTCATTGATAATACAGATTTATTTGATTCATCTAAAGCACGCAATAATTAAAAATTAAACATATCTTTAAATAATGTTATTTTCAATTACTTCATTTCATGTTAATTTGGCGCTCAATAGATCTTATATATCTATGCCATTTTGCGTTATTACATTCTGCGTTGAACTCGACGCAAATTGTACTAATGCAAAATGTAATAATTGAATTTATCATATTATGCGTCGTTATCAAGCAAATAGAATCAAGGGGAGGGGAGAAGAGTGTCTGTCCCCCACCTTTGATAACAATATCCATTTTTTGTTATTTTGTAATGCAAATAAAAGATATATTTGGTGACACCCCCCCCTCACTTGAAAGTTCTGATATAATAGTAGAAGGCACACACCACCACCAATTAAGAAAATGAAGATATCATGAGGCACTCATAGTAGAGGACTCTAACCACCCCATCCCACCCCCAACGATGGAAGAAAATGAAGTGCAGGGGGGGGGGGGGGAATTATTGAGGCAGTCAAAGTAAAAGACTCTTTTAACCCTTCGCCCCCACATTAAGAGTTTGAACATCAGATAAAACATCTTGGTTTGTTTGGTTTTTGTTTTTGTTTTATATTATTGCTGTTTTCGTTCATCTTTTTTAATTATTATTTTGAATCGCAAGAAATTTTGAAAATCCAATTTTCCATTTTTTTCTTTCCTGTTGTAACCCCCCCCCCCCCCCGAAAAATGACGATACATGTCTGGTTATTACATGTACATTTTGCTTTTCAACACATGCATGCATACTAATTGTATGGTGTAGAATTGCACCATTTATCAAGTTTTCCCTCATTTACACAGTGTAAGGAAAGGTAAACCAAAATCACAAAACAAAATGCATAAAGGCCAAGATAGTTTTAAGCGTAGGAACTTCATTCACTAATACATAAATACACTACATGTATTCAGAAAAATCGCATGCATGCATTGCAGGACTATAGCATATGTGTGTTTTAACGTTTCTGTAATATGCCATAATGATTACTTTCAGGCTTGAGTGTAATTTATTCATAAATATTTTCATTTCGTAGATCTGGCACAATGGATATATTCTGAAAATAGACATACCGCTGTATGTCGAAATTTCAAATTCAAATGTATTCGATAAGATGTTAGTGTTCATAAATCAGTAAAATTCGTGTTGAGGTTTTATTTGATATGATGCAGTGTCAGTCTACTGTAATGCATTAGTAGGATATGCAAAAGGCAAGAGTATAAACCTTATTTAGTATCTATATCTATATGATCACGAAAAAACATTATATAATTTATATCCGGATTCATATGCCGATTTAGATATCAATACAAACAAAGCTGCATAGTTTGGGGGAGGGGGTTCTAATGAGTCTGATGAAATTAAAAGAAGAAACCCCACATTGCATTCAAACTAGATGTACTTCAAAATGAATTCATTTCTGCTCTGACTGAAAGCATGATTCTAAATTCGGGAACGAATCTTGCATACAAAATAATTAATAGGGGAACACATAAATTCGAGCTCCTTTGGAATTTAATGAAATGCAGATATGCACCTTTCTTTCAACACGAATTGATGTGTTGTTTCAGGCACGTATACAGGGAGTTGGGGTGGGCAGGGAGGCTGGGCTGGTCTGCTCTCCCCACTTTTTTGACAATTTACATTTTCCCGTTATTTTAACATACAGTCAGTATTTTCTACATGCACAGTTCAAACTAATATTTCTTTTGAAAATTTGTAATGAATTCAATTAAAAGCATCAACTCCTGTAAGTTTTCAAAATATTGTCAATCACAATTTTTAAAATAGCTGAAAATGTTTAATTCTTGTAAACTTACCATTATATCAGTGATCAATTTTCTTTCCTTCTGTGAAATGATATATTGTACATCGAAGTAGGACAATCTCTCTCTCTCTCTGTCTGTCTCTCTCTCTCTCCTGTTCAATCAATGAATATGGACATACAGAGACCGTAAATAATTATGTGGTTCCCAAAGAGACATTAAAACTATATATATTTTCGTTTATACATTTCCTTTTATATGTGTCTTTGTGTAATCAACTGTTTATTATGGATTGCAAATGTAATACCCGCATTTTCAAACAGATGTATATTTTCGATCATTATTCCCTTATTTGTATATTCAAGTTTGTATATGATCATCGATACATTTTGAATTGAGCACGCAATATATCCAACCAGATGCTCAGTGTATATGATTAGATTCCCGATTTCTATAAACTGCAAAACCTCGACCAGACAAGCATTCATTACAGGAAAAATGTTCGACTCTGACATCTCCCCTGATTGAAGACACCCTGTTTGGCACGGGTGAAGTGTGTCGCCGTCTGTATGATGGAATGACAACGTGTTGTAAAGTTCTAACGAGATACAAATGGAGTTTATCATTTTGTTTCGAGGATTTATCAGAATAAAGATAATCTAATATTTTCGGTAAGTGCACATCTCCGATACCTGTTGAATAGACGTCCGTATTTGATACGGTTTTTTTCTTTCGAATATGCCATGTGCATTGCATATTATCTGATTATGCATATGGCATGGACCTGTATGTTGCAAAAATTTATATAAATAATATATTTTATGCTCTTTGCTTATTCCATTCTATCAGTATGTAATTGGCAAATGATTTCTCCGCATTTATTTCATAAGAAACTGCAAATACTTGCATGCACTTGCAAGTATGCATGAAAAACATTTTTTTCCCTAAATTATCTAAACTTTCGGAATGTTGCATTGGGATACAATAAATATTTTGTAATTTTGAGCAAAGCATAATGTTTTAAAATGTTATTTTATTTGTTTCTCATTCCCTACATATTACTATCGGAGATGTGCACTGGTCGAGTCCACCTAGAAAAATCACTCAGGTGTGACAATCACATTTGGGGTATATACGGGTAGAGTAAATTAGGCTACCTGAGAGAAATATGGCGGATAAGATGAGGAAGGTGTACGTATTTATTAATTCATGTCAGCTTTAATACACAAAAGAGATTTTACCTCGAAACTAGTGTATTCAGAATGGCGAGAACACGGAATGCAGTAATTCGTGATCTAAAACACTGTGATGCATACTTATACAGCCTTATCGTTGTGTGATATGATGCATACAAATGTACCGGATAGATTGTTCGTGTCTGCCAACTCTCTATTTTGTATTGCTTATAGGAGTTATGAGATTGATCAGTGTTCGTTATCTTCACCTTTCATTGTTTACCTATGTGGGGAGCAACAGAAATAATCCCCCTCCGGAACGAACTATTGTCTGAATCAGTAATTGTAGCAAAATTAAGAAAAATAGAGGGTTGAAAGTGAAAGATATTTATATACATGTATCTAGTTTGTAGACAACATGAATTGGTGTAAACTTACAAATTACAAGTGATTGATTCATCACATTATACCAATTCTTTAAACATGATATAATGTTAATTGGATCTTTTTGCGGGGTCATAAATTTAGCTTATCTTAGCGGTTAGATAGCTTTCCGCCAAAATTTCACCCGCCAAATACGCACCAAATTGCGATTTGCAAGAGAGAGAGAGAGAGAGAGAGAGAGAGAGAGAGAGAGAGAGAGAGAGAGAACTGTTCCTTGTCCGCCAAAATTAATTCCGCTTAAACTATTTGCATACCTTTCAGCCAGCAAATCTCGAAATCTTAGACCCCCGGAAAAAACCGCTATACGATATATATTTCAAAAGTTTATAATCTTCTATACAAAGTTTGAATTAGCCAATTACCTGATACCCATTCCCAGCGGCCCTCGTGATGCTGATCTGACGCCCCGATCCAAAACCCTGTTTTGACGTGGTGATGTAGTTGCCTTATTTTCTGTATGATGGAACCCTGAATATCGGCCGAGCGGATCTGCACGAGATCTCCGCCATGACGCTGACAACGTTCCCGCGCATGCGGCCAGTCATGCTTGTCTAGGGAAAGCTGTAGACACGAAGAACCGTACGTCCAGACATACTGTGGATCCAGAGCTATGTCTTTAGGACAAAGGGATCTCAGTTCGTCCGGCACAGAAAGAGCTGCAGAGAATGTCAGTATTTATCGTTTCAAGTTTTACAATTAAGTCATACGCGATGTGTCTGCCACCCCCACAAAACTTTTTTTCATCTCGATATGAATATTTCTGTTATGATTCCCGAAATAGAAGTTTTATATTGTAGTAATATTACTATACTTTGTTTATCAACATGGTTAGCTCAGTGGATAGTTCACTTAATTAAGAATGCAAGGGTCCCATGTTTGATCTCTGATTCAAAGATTTTTCTCCGTCTTTGCAACAGTGACTTAGTAATACCCCCTGTTAGTTTACAGTTTTACTTGTCATAACCAGGAACTATCAAAATACGCCAACTATAAAATGGACCTGGTAATATAACCCAGAGTTTTTTTCTTCTTGGTTTTATGTTGTTGCAAGAACAAGATAGGATACAAAGGAATTGTATCCGATTTGTCACAACGAATATGTATTATTCAGAAACGTCATGTACATAGAACAATCTTTTTAATTGAATAATATAATTATTATAACATTTATTGCATATTGAAATATTGCAAAGGTAACGCGAATTCAACAAAGGTATTAAATGCACCTTGAATGGTATAAATTCCAATTGATAGTTTAAATTATTTTCACTAATTCATAGAAATAAAACGAAAATGTTACCCTGTGCAATAAAGAAAGAACCATAAATCACGAGAAGACACCGCACAAACTCCGTCATTTCTGTAATCGCTGGGATGTGTGACCTGGAGTCGCTAGGTGGCGTGATAAGTCCATCGCTATGGTCCGATGCAGGGTTATCAGTGATGTACAGAGTGTAGCTCTACCAGGGTTACACATGAACCAAATATACGGATCACACGCTGTATAGGCATGCAAAATGATAATGGGATCAGAATTATTGATATTAAATGTCATATTTTAAATATGAATTAGAATTAGAGTTACACATGTCGTGTTTTTAAAATACTCTTCAAAATTTAATTTTTGTTTTAAAATTAAGTTTAGAATGGTTACTATAATGGCATCATAATATACTCTTTCTTCACTGGATTTTTTTGTCGGTGTACACGGTATGAATGCACTGGTGACATATTCGCTATAGGTTCTAAATCATAACTCACCAGAATGGAGTGAAGAACGGATTCCATGGGCGTTAATATTACAACATTACACATTACTTGATAGAGTGTAGGTCAAAAGATATATATTTGTGTTTTTAGTACTTTGAGAGGAGTTAAGAATTCATGTCCTGAAATTAATGATTGGAGCAACGATATGTTTCTCCGTCTGTTTTGTCTGCCATCAATGAACCTTTGTCAAAAAATTTAGAAAAGTTTAAGACTTCATATCAATAAACATGTATGTGCAACACTATGCTCCCGAGCGTGAAAACCCTCCATTGTGGCAAATGTCAACATGACTTTGACCTTAATTCAAATTAATGTGATTGACGTATCGAGGAGGACTAAAAACAATCTTCGATCTCGGGGTATAACAGTAATGATCTACGGGTACAAAGCAGTTTGAATGATATTTGTCAAAAGGGCAAAGGTCAACTTCACAAGAGTAGAACGTGTCCATGCTTTGGACACAATGTTATATCCATTTGCCGTTTTACATGTGTTCCTTAAATTGAGTAAATCATCTACTATCTTATCTGTTATATCAACAGCTGCTTCTTTTGCCACTTAGATCATCTCTAAACTATTGCATATTTTGCTCACAATTGTATGACTAATACACTAGTCCAACATAAGATTCTGTGTTATAATTCTAAAGTATCTTCCTGTACTCAGTGTAAGCGCGAGCTTTATAATCACAGTTTTTCTCGGTTACTGGGTTATACTCTCTTCCAATGTACGAGGAGTTCGATTTTCTACTGGAAACATTGAAACGTTGACGTGAAAAGTCTTTTATTAATCAAATGTCACAATACTACACAGAACGTACGTCAGAAAGCAAAAATACACCTAAAAAAACAAACAAAAAAACAAAAAAAAAACAAAAAAAAAACAACAACATCGAAACAAAAACAATATACATTTTGTTAAATTTTGTGAAGCATATAATATCTATTGTTCAATACTGTAAAAATAAAACATCGACTAATAGGCAATGCTATACAAACATATATACTGATACACTTTTTTTTTTTGAAAAATCAAATATATTTGTAAATACTGTAAAACATTCATACCGGATTCCAGTACTAGTATCTTTTAATATGTACTATACAATAAATTGTCTAAGAATACAATAGCATAAGAACCGGAAAAAAATAATACTAAATTAGACTTCAGATAAATAATGCTAACAATGTATATCTGTTACAGGTATAAATAAGGTGGGTTATATAGACGAAACAGATCCTCAATATCATACAACTGACTTTCCTACACTCTGATACATGTACCTCACTCATAGAGGGTCTGTCACCAACATGTTGGACATTATACTAATATTCATTTCTAAATCGCATGTTCTTTTCGTCGAAAATATGTCTTAGACAGTCTCTAAATTTGTCACGTTTGCTCTTGTGGGGCGGTGTTTGGTTAATAAAGAATGCATAACATAGTTACCGTCCTTTGTTACATTATTAATCGGAATATCCTTCTAATTTTCAGATCAAACATACCGGTAATATCTCTTCCAAATCAACAAGAAAATTGACGATGATTGACTTTACATTTAAAGTATTACTATAGACAAATACGAAGTAAACACGCTATTGATAATTTCAATAAAAAAATTCACATTCTCAGTCGTTTTTAAATTCCGTCTCTCAGAAACATTAATAACGGATGGTCTTTCACATTACATTCGATAACTTTTCCGCTTATTCTATCTTGATAAAACCTAGAAATTAATGTTTTGTCTGCTTCCACGGTGAATAATGACCTCTGACCTATGGGACGGACCAGCTGTAGTATGGCGTCAACGTTACAGTGTTGCATCATCTTATCAGGGTATAAAGCGAAACAGGCGTGAAACGCACAAATGTAAAGAAAGTTGTGCCAAAAGACGTACACTCCGTCTCTCTCTTTAGATCCACCGGTAAGTTGTGACGTCCACATTGGCGCCAGCTGTGAGGCTTTCAAACGCTTCGTATATTTTTTCAAGTCGCATTCCTTTAGAATGGTTTTTGAAATCGAAAAGTGAGTAGCGACGTCATGCCTAAAGTCGTTTTCATCATAAAATCCAATCAAAACGATGTACATAATACATTTAAAAAGTTGTTCATCTTTTGATTCCAAACCCATGAAATGTTCGCACATCGCTGTTAGAGGCCCTTTATCCTCATCTACAAGATCCCGTGCCTTGGTGTGATCCAAATTCAAAAGCTTTACAATAAGATGGGGTCCAATAGGCACTTTGTCAATCGACATAATGTCTGAAATTTCCAACGATTTACACTGACATCCGTCAGCAGTGCACTTTCGTTTGACTTTCTGTAAATGTTTTTTCAATTTGACCCCCTTCTCTTTTGTGCTGGTCTCACGTAATAGTGTTTGTCGTTGAGAAAATACTATTCCAATATCATTAAAATCTTCTTTGTACAAATCACGTATATCAGTACGCAGTCCAATTACAAACTTTATTTCTTTAGTTGTTTCTTTACCCGCTTCTATAATACGACGTAAACAGTCGAGGACGCCGCTTTTTTCACAAGGATTATCATTCCACAATCCAAACCATCCATCAACAAAATATATCGTGTTCGGAGAGAAGTCGAAATCTTCAGAAATGTCCAGATAGTTAGAATATATGTGGTCCATGTTATGCTTTTTGGCATACGCCTCAACTATTCCTTTCCCGACTGTGGATACAGAATTTCCGAGATTACCAACAACGTAGATAATGCTCTCAGACCTCAGCGCAGTCGTACCATTTGTAATTTCTTCAGCTAGAAAACCCCCCAAAACAATTAGGTGCATTTACATTTTAAAAAATACGCATAGCAAGTCCGTTGAATGTAATATAAACACTTCTGATTCTGTGTTGGCCAGTTGCGCAGCTCAAGCTCTTGTACAACTATATTGTATGATGTCATCAATACATGTATATTTTACTACAATATGTGTTTTCTTATTTGGCGTTATCCAAATAAACAAAATACATTCCACTGTC
Organism: Ostrea edulis; assembly: GCF_947568905.1. Lineage (NCBI taxonomy): Eukaryota > Metazoa > Mollusca > Bivalvia > Ostreida > Ostreidae > Ostrea > Ostrea edulis. Next base: position 16,329,795 of record NC_079164.1, on the reverse strand, counting down.
TTTCTTGGTATTGAATGTTATATGACCCATTAACAGCGCATTTTATTGCAATGTTATATATGCATTTGTATATTACAGAAGGACATACTTGCTTGAACATTCAAACTTCTCATCGGGTTACATAGTATCTATTCAAAAATATCTCTAGCAAAATTACATCTTTAAAACAAATCACAGTTACACACTCACTTTCTTTAGTTTGCCGGCTTAACATTCTGTGAACCAACACAGATACACCTATAACCAGGAGAATTCCGACCCCCAGTCCTAGTCCTAGTCCAAGTCCCAGCGCCAAACCACCTGATTCTTCATCCTCTTCATCCCTGTCAAATAAAACAGATGTAATAATCACATAATAAAAGGACATGCTTTATTTGTTACAGGATCACCATACCTGAACGTAATACTGTCTGTGTCTTCAAAGCATACACGGTCTACAAAAATAAATAAGCATTACATTAGCTACATGTGAGTAACATTCTCACTGGTATATTAAGAAAGAAACGCTTTTGAAATGAAGCATTGTTTTACATTTATATACTTCATCGCTGACATATGTTACGTTAGGACAGCCTGTCTGGTTACATCGAACCCAGTGTAAGTAACCATCATCCGAAAACACTGGACAAAATCCTACAAAACAAGTCAATGGACAAATCAAACATTCCAGTTGAGTCAAGGAAACAGAACAAACTGAGAGCTTTCAGAACATTTTTCTGTGTTCAAAGTAGTTTTCTCGCATAATACAACAGCTCGTTTCCATGTGTTAAAAGTGGTTTTCAGTAACATATGCATTTGATACCTTTCTGAAGCGTAGTCCTTTCTATGCATTTTTCTTTCACAGATATTTGGTTTTCAGCAAGAAAACAATGATAAACGTCTTTTCCCTGACAGAAGAAATTAGCAGACCTTTCTTTCCATTCAGATTCATTATAGGGACACTTCACATTACCTACGCCTTCTGAAGTCGGTGCTGCATCTAAAATAAAGGAACGTCAATTTTTGCCACTACACTTGAAACACATACAGGTATTATGATTTGGAGATAACTAGAGTGCATCACAGTGTTTCAATCCTTTTCAGTAGACATGTGATTGAATAGACAATCGATATATCCCAGTGAACTGAAATAAAAGACACCACAGAGTCGTCCACTTCTGCTTCATAGTTAGATATTTTATTGTAAGTAGATATTAACAGCAAACTAAGAACTGAACTTCATGACAAGCCGTATGATTTCAGCTTCTCCATCGTCAACTTTCCATATTTATGCAGCAATATTCCATTATCACCTGCATATGGTGTTTATATCTCTCAACTGATTCGGTACGCAAGACCTTGTTTTGCGTATAGTCAGTTTTTAAATCGAAACAGGCTACTGACAAACAAGTTGATGGTGCAAGGGTTCCAACAGTTTCGTTTAAAGTAGACATTTCGCAAATTATATGGTCGTTATAACGATCTAGTTTGCCAATACAGCCTATCATTGGGTCAAATGCTGTGTTACTTGTTTCATACCGATTGTTAGACCGTTCTTGACACTTTGATTTTGACTACGGATAACTCCTTTTACCTGATCAAGATATATGGCTCACGGCGATATATGGCACGGCGGGTGTGACCGGTCGACAGGGGATGCTTACTCCTCTTAGGCACCTGATCTCACCTCTGGTATATGCAGGGGTCCGTGTTTGCCCAACTATATATTTTGTATTGTTTATAGTAGTTAAAATCAGTGTGCCAAGAACGCGCTAATAATCGGTATGAAACACGTCAGACAGCATTTGGCCCAATGGTAGGATAGACCGTTAGAACGACCATAGAATATGAGAAATGCTGATTTTAAACGTCATTCTCAGGTGTTGCTTGTATGAGATATGATTTTCCACGGGAAACAAACACTTCATAATCTTATTTTTCCTTCAATAAAAAAAATATTTCCCTAGAATGTGTCTCTTAAGCAGCTATAAATATTACCCTATAATAAGCAGCTAGAAATGTACGTCTGTTAATGAAGCTGTAAACGCTTACCTCCTTTCAGGTAAATCAGAGCTAAGATGAGGGCAAAGGTTGATATGACGGGTGAAAGAGGTAACATTCTTCAACCAGGAATTCAGCCTAAAATATCACAAAAACTCTAAATGGAATGCGGTCGTATTCACACACAGGCACTCGACGTTTTAAATATCTATAATAAAAAAATTGTCTTCCTGTAAACATAATATTCACAAGGTATATCACGTCGCCATCTTGGTTTTCTTTTTTACCAGCTGCATCGCTTGAAAATTTCGGAGAAAAGTTCGATATAATATGATAATTAGACCCCTACCATTTAGAAGCAACTCTGTCAAGGTCTTACCTCTCGCATCGTCATGGTGAACTGGAAATAAAGTCCATTTATCGGCTATAATCAACCGTCAAACATCGTCTACTGCTTCTTAATTGCGAACAATCGTTAAAAGGTGGCCGGAAGTTGACATAATTATGCAAATGAGAATTCCCTTGCTAATGTACCCTCTGACCCTTGTGCTTGTGAATATTATGTTTACTGGAAGACAATTTTTTTTTTAATTATAGATATTTAAAACGTCGAGTGCCTGTGTTTTCACAATAATCTAAAGACAATCTCTGCGCCTAACAATCAGCTTACGTATAACGGTGTGCTAAAAAGTTTTGACCTCAAAAGCCAACCATCAGTGACACTGATATGTCAAGGGGTCCGTGTTTGTCCTACTCTTGATTTTGTATTCTTTATAGGAGTTATATGATTGAATAATTTAAAACATTGAAACATGATACTAGGCCTAGAACCTGCTAAATGATACATGGTCGGCCATCTTCGTCATTCCAATATGAATGTCGTTGGCAATAATCAGCATTGTTCACAATTTTGTGTATTAGTAATTGAGGACAATAAATACTCAATGGCTGAGATAATAAATATCTTCCCGGTTTTCAAATAATCCATCATAGGTGTAATTGTTAAATAATTCATTTTACTATAGTTTTTAGGTTTCAAATGTAAATTAAGGATATCCAACGTTTAAAGAAAGTAACCCCCCCCCCCCCACGACAAACCGTTTTAATAGTGCTAGATGGCAGGAATTTTGTCATTATATTGAAGGACATAGTAATAAAAATATGTTTTCTTGCCTCCTCTAACGAAATCTCACTAATGCCATACCAAGGAGCGAATAATAATTCATTGCCCCCCCCCCCCCCCCCCCCGGCAAGATAGCTAGTGATAAAGCGGCCTATTAAATAATTATGAAGAAATACATGTATATGTTATTGTATAGGTAATCAAGCATTTTATGATGAAATATTATCAGAAAACAATATTGCTACATGTATATCCTTTCTTTCCCAGTTGAGAAAACTTGGACAAACTTTATTTTCCAAACTATCAAACAAAGATATTTAAAACCCTGTATTTTTCCTCAGTTCTATATGACTAATGGTATATAAATAATCATTGATGCAGTTCAAATTTCTAAATTTAGAATAGAAAACGAAACTAATATGTATGTACAAGCTAGTCTAGAATAGAAAGTATTATTTCTCTTAATTAATGTACATTATAATTTATAATGGTTTTGTTATCGTTTCTGGAACTTTATTTTATTTCCATCGCCACAATAAATCCATTACTTACATATACAATGTATCATGTATAGTATATGTACAGTCTTTTCAAACTTTAGAATGAAGCGGTCGTTCTTTATACATTGTTAGATAAACCATGTAACGACAATGCTCTGATGGTATAGACAGAACCATCTTAAGATTCAGAATAAATTTTGGAAATTGTACATGCATGTATATCATTTTTGATAAATTAACATTAAAACGAAAGTACTATAAGTTAAAGAAAATCTTCCCAAATACATCTCTGAAACGCATGTTTTACTTTTATGTGGTCGCTGGATACTTACAGTAAGTTCACATACAAACTTCTAGGTGAAAAGTTGAGTAATGTTAATAAATGCGTCTCGTATCCCGAAAATAGGAAAAACCCAAGACAAGAGCGATAACTCAAAATTCTAAATCACGTGGACGACTAAATGGCGGATTCACGGGGAGAGGGTGTAACTGAAATTTCGGAGAAAAAAAATTGATTGCAACAACGATTTAAAACACTTGATGTAGCGGGGGTGTCGTTTTGATCATATAAAATTCATACAATCAAAGGGATCAGACACAAGTTGTATAAATTAAGGAAGTACAATTATGTTGATCCTGTGTCAATAAACAGACACCACATATCCTTTGTAACAGTGCACGTATTGTGCTATCAGATGGCGACATATTATAGAAATGGGAGATTGTCACCAAAAATGTCCAGCCAAAAAACTTGCTTTCTGACACTCTGCAGATGATCCGTTAATCAAGATGATGTAAACTTCAACTGTATTCATTCTAACTGTAGAACTGTAACTCTCCGAGAACAGAGCTACCGATCCACCCCTTTTTTATAATCAAAGTACTGATGGGAGTTGAGTATATATAGATTTGCACCAGATGCTTCTGGGATTGAGAATTATACTAAAATAAAAAATAGAGAAGTACACCCA